>NC_056748.1:610308069-610573069 GCF_019279795.1 Protopterus annectens
CCCTTTTCTTAAAGTCCTGTTCAAAATTCTACAGGATGTTCCCAAAATCTTGTTGGCGAGTCCCTTTTGGCTGAGACAGCGTTGGTTCCCTCTTCTTCTGTATTTAACCAAGGGTAGTCATCACAAATTACCTCACAGGGTGGACCTACTCACACAAGACAAAAGATCTCTTATCCATCCCCACTTATCCACTCTTCATGTGACACTTTGGATGATAGGATTTTGATTCCACAGATACCTTTTTTCTGGGAATGTGCTTAGGGTCCTGCAGGAGGTCAGGAAATCCAATACTAGGAAATCCTACTTATCCAAATGGAAGTGGTTTTCTGTTTAGTGTCTTTCTTGTAACCTGGATCCACTTTCTGTAGATGTTCCTTTGATTCTGTCTTATCTGTGTGACTTGGTCAGTGCTGCATCGGTTTATTCTTCTGTTAATGCTCACTTATCAGCTATTTCTGCCTGTCTGTCTCCCCTTTTAGCTTCTAGATTTGAGGCTAAACAATTCCTTAGAGGCGTTCTTCATGTTAGGCCCTCTAGGAAGCCTGTTCCTCCTCCCTGGGATCTTAATTTTGTTTTGGAAAAATTGTCTCCAGCTCCTTTGGACATGGAGTTTCAGCTTCCTTGCAACACTGGTCTTGGAAGGCTGTATGTTTGTTAGCCCTTAATTCTGCTAGACAGGTGACTCAGCTTCAAGCTCTTATGGCTTGTCCTCCTTTTTTGGTGTTTCATAAACACAGGGTGTCTTTGCATACTAATCCTCCTTTTATCCCCAAGGTGGTGAATGACTTGTCCCGTAGTCAGTCTATTCATTTTCCCACTTTTTTCCCTTCTCCGCACTCTGCCAGTGAGAAGGTGCTTCACACATTGGATGTTTGTAGATAACTCAGATTTTATTTGGATAAGACTAAAACTTATTGTAAATCTGATCAGCTGTTTGTTTCATACTAGTTCCTTGAGATTGGCTATGTCCAAGCAAACTATTTCTTCTTGGATTTCTAAAGCCATTTCATTTTATTTCTTTCATGGTAAGAGCCTTGCTTCTCCTGTTAAGGCTCATTCCACTAGAGCTGTGGCTTCTTCTAGTACTTTTTTCAAGGGTTTGGATACTAACGCTCTTCTTTAGGCAGCTACTTGGACTTCTGTGCATACATTTACCAAATACTACAAGTTGGATGGACTTTCCAGGGCTAGAGATATTTTTGATAGGGCCTTCCTTCATAGCTTCCTCGAGAGCTCTGCTGGTCCTTTCTCCTTCCTCTCTCCTTTCTGAGCTTTGCCAGTCACCCTATTGTAAAGAATACTGCAACAGTGAAATGGAAGGATATAGTACAGTTGTGTAAAATCTTACCATAATGGTAGATGTCACTGTTGCAGTATTCACTCCCTCCCTCCTCCCTTGGTCCATTTCTCTTCTGGATGTACTGATTACTTCTCTTTTCCTCGGACTGTCATTCCTACTGGGGCTGTCATTTCTGAGAATGGTATATCCAGACATCAACTTTATGCCCTACGAGGAGCATACGTGTGACATACGGCATACCTTAAAGCAACCTAAGGGCTTTGATATACTGGCCAGACATCTGGCCACTCTTGGCATGGGATCCCTTTGTAAAGAATACTGCAACAGTGAAGCGAAGGACATCTACTGTTATGGTAAGATTTTACACAACTGGACTTTCTTTCTTGTGAGAGGTGAAATCAGCTCACTTCTCATAGCTTCATAGGATGATACTAGGCTGTTGCCCCAGATGCTCTTATAAGCCTTGCCAAGCGAAGAATTTTACCCATGTTCCCTCAAAGTCAGCACCCGTTTCCCCTGTCCAGCAGGACACAGGTGGGATCCCAGGGGTATATTTTCTGTTTCCCATCCAGTCATCCACATTCCTCTTAAAGAGGGCTAGGGAAGTACTTTGCTTGACATGGAGAAGAAGTCCATTCCACAGAAGGGGGAGTCTTTGGGACACAAATTTATCCTGCCAGGTTGCGCCAACAAGTTCTATTAATGACACAGACCAGGTTAAGGGCTTGCGTGCTGGTTGTATGAGTGGAGTTTGTCTTACGGATATGCAGCAACTCCATCAAGGCTGGGTCTGAAATGACCTTGTACGCCAGACACAGGTTACCTCTGAGCAGCCTGTATGAGACTGCGTAGAGAGACAGGGCTTTTAGACTGTGTGTATGGAATAGGTGTTTGAGACCCTGGATTTTCCTGCTCAGGAACCTCTGTGGTCTCTCCAACTGCTGCATGTGCTTGGCAAGGTACATGCCGAAGGGGGCATTGCACTAGATAATGGGTCTGATAAGGGAGAAGTACAGGGATGTTATGATCTCCTTGTTCTTGGATGAAATACCCTTATTTTTGAGGTGGGCCATGTCGAAAACCTTCTGTACAACAGAGGCAACATGGTGATCAAAAGTCAGGTTGCTATCAACTTGAGTGCCCAAGTCCCTCACAACTGACTGCATGCTTAGTACGTTGTTATTAATGTGATAAGTAGTGGGGGGTTATATTTTCCCTGAAGGGGATAATGAATAATTTCTTGGTATACTTCTTAACCTCAAACTATTTTGCATTAACTCTAGGCTTACCACCTTCTCTTATACTATACACACAAACTAGCATTGCACCATAATTTTACTACTGATTAATCACATCTCCCCACCCACCCTTATCACCAACTGCAAGGTAAAACACCTAACCACATTATCAAAGCCCACTCTGAAGTCAAAGCATTTCCAACCTTACCTTCAGCTGCACACATATCACATGATAACTATCTTTATTTACACCTGATACTACATTCAAACACACAAATTCCACTTTTACTATTTTTAAACCCACTATCACATCTGACATGCTCCTCCTAACTTGCCTAGCCTGTCTACTCTTAATTCTCAGCCTCACTACAGTTATATATTTGCATACCCCCACACACCAATACACGTCAACAACCTCCTCTAACTCTCTCCCCAATAAACAGAGCTTCTCATGTATCTCCTCCCAGCTTTTCCTCTATACCCTCCCGTTTATTCAAGCCACATACTGGCCTCCTCACCTCCTGTGAAACCACACTTGACGCCAGTACCCTCACCTAGGAATAAAAAATACTTCCTCATTACCTATGTACTCAAATGTTGAGACATACATCCTAACCCTGACCCACCCTCTCATCCTAACCATAAGAGTAACCCCAAAGATTTAAACCTACTTACACTTAACCTTTGAAGTATATGTAATAAAATAGCCCCACTGCATGCCTGGATTGATCAAAATAAACCTAACATACTAGCCCTTACTTGAAACATGGCTACACCCCAATGTAAGAGATCCAGAAGTAATACCTCTAAATTTTGCAATAATCAGAAGAGAGAGATCTAAAAAAGGGAGGGGATAGCACTTCTCTATCCCTCTACTCTCAATATCACACTGTACACCAGTAATATACCCATCTCTTCCAGTGCTGAGGTGCTAATCTCCTTTTTGAACCTCAATATATCAAAAAGGAATTTGCATAATAGTAATATATATCCCACTAGGTAACAATATACCAGTGTTGGAAAATATTTTATCCTGGACATCCCAAAAATTAAACCTTGAAACATTAATTTTAGGAGATGTAAATATAGATTGGCAAACCATAGCTTCCAACTGCTCCACAACTAGTATACATTTGTATGTTTTTTCTCAGCTTATCAATGCTCCAACAAGATACGGCAAAGTTCTTGTCTACTAGTCCACATTAGACTGGATTCTAGTATCCCACCCTGCCAATTACCCCTTTTCTGGTACACTGTCTAGCTCCCTGAGCGGCCATCTACCAGCTTATTTCCTTAGAACAAACTCCCAGCAACTAAGAGTGCACACTATAAAATCAGTTAGGAACTCGACTAATTTTTGTCAGCATAAATTTAACAATCTCCTACAGGAAATGGACTGAAGACCCCTTAAACCACTACCCCTTAATGATGCTGTGCTATACTTTAATAGCACCTTCCTTCACATACGTAATACACTAGCTCCCATTCGTATGAAAATAATCAAAAAGAACTCAGCACCATGGCTCTCTAAGAAATGTAAACACCTGATGAAGTAAAGGGACCTAGCCTGGTCAACCTGGAAATAAAACAAAAACAAATAAAATCATGTTAATTTCAAAACACTACATAACAAAGTGACAAAACTAATCAACAGAGATGAGAAGTCATATTATTCCCAGCTTCAACTCCAGCATAAAGTCAACCCCAGTAAATTTTGGCACTGCTTGTCTTCTCTACTTAACCCTGGAAGAAATGGAGAGCACACCCTATCACGTGATACCCCTCCATCACAAAGTAGCCAAAAACTTTAACAAGCACTTCATAAAATCAATTTCAGACCTACTAACACCCGTAATGCTGGACCCCCCCCTTCAACCTATTCAGACACCGACCCCAGGCCATCAACTACTTCTAACCCTGTCATTACTAACCCCCCTTCTCAACAAAATGTCATACCAACCCCATTCTCATTTCAGCCCATACCCACTGACACCATTAAGAAACTGGTACAAAAACTAAAATCCTGCTCTACCTCAGCTGACGATCTTCCCCATACTACCTCAAACTGGCTGTTAAGTCAGTCGCTTACCCACACAGTATCCTTATAAATAGGTCTTTATCTGAATCAGAAGTACCTACCATATAGAAACAGTCTCACATCACCCCCATCCACAAAGGAGGCAACTCTTTGGACCCATCCAATTTCCGTCCTATATCCATGTTTGTCAACCATATCCAAAATTCTCGAGAGAGGTATCCATCAGCAGGTAATGCAATATCTATTGCAAAACAGTCTTTTAACCAAAACCCAACATGGCTTCCGACCTAGCCACAGCACAGCCCTATTATCTTTTACAGACACCATGAACAAAAGGCTAGAGATGCAGGATGCTGTACAGCCTCAGTATTCCTTAATCTCTCTAATGCCTTTTACACAGTGTCTCACCCCTTACTTTTGAACACACTGTCTTACTTAGGCTTCTCGCATAACACAGTAAAATGGTTTCAGAGCTACCTCAAGGATCATAAACAAGCAGTGAAATGGTCCAACAAACTCTCACCCTTTCTCCACAGCCCTACTGGAGTCCCCCAAGGCTCCATCCTAGGACCACTACTGTTCAACATTTTCACAATCTTCACACTGCCTCTCACCCTGGGACCCTCATCCAATGTGCTGATGATTCCACCATAATCTGCACAGCTCGATCACTACCAGCGCTACTCTCAAAAACTCAGCAGTCTTTTACTGGAGTTGAATCCTGGCTAAGAAATGCCCAACTCTTTCTTAATACAAAGAAGACAAAACTAGTACTTTCTTGTCCCCAAAACACCTCCCCTGTCACTGATCATTTCAACATCCTTGCATCTGACAACACTGCCATAGAAATAGTGCAGGAAACCAAACTTCTAGGTGTTATCATTGACAATAAACTTTCATTTGACCCCCATATACAGCAAAATATAAAGAAAACTCATCAGAAACTGGGACTCTCATATAGAAACAAGCATTTCTTTACTGCAGTAACAAAAACTACCCTTGCAAAAACATTTTTACTTCCCTCCCTTCTTTATGATGCCCCTATCTTAACTAACTTAAAAAATTGTACCCTAAGCATGTTGCAACAGTGCTACAAGAACGTGGCAAAGTTTGCCACAAACTCTGAATATCACACACACCACTATAAACCACTCCTGGAATTAAACTGACTTGAACTCCCCAACCAACCATGCACTAGCCAATCTAATCACATCTTACACACCAAATTGATCCCTATGATCAGAAGACAAAAATCTCTTGGCTGTCTCAAAACCCACAAGAAAACCTGGTCACTCTCTGTCTCTATACTTTGGAATTCACTGCCTCTAGCTACCAGGTCTATGCCTGGCCTAACCCATTTCAAAGCCTCTTTAAAAAAAAAATCATCTCAAAAATACATGGCTCTGCTCCTGCATAAAACCTGCCTAATGCTCAGGTCTTCCTCTTCTGTCACATTTCAGTCCCTCACAGACTGCAAGATCCTAAAGCTCTTCTAACTCCTCCTTTGCCTTCTGTATCATATTCTTAAACTGCTGCTCAGGCTTAACTGAAGCTAACATTCTGTTTTGCATGTACTAAAGCAGTCAATGTCACACATTGTACTACCTACGTACTTTTTTTTTTTTGGACACTATCTACATCATATGTGAGAGTGACTATTATTGTCTGTAATGTTTCAACTGTATAGAATTGTCTAGATGTGTAGTAATATACTGCAACATCTTGTATCAGTTTGCTCTTTCAACTTATTTTTGTATTGTATTTCTAATGTAATCTTTATTGTATTGGATTATACTGTATTTGTATTGTACTGTGTATGGAGCTTTTCTCCCCGTGCCTCTGCTGAAAATGGGTTCTGTAGACCCAGTCAGACCACCCCGGTAAACAAATGTCAAATAAATAAAGACAGCTTGAGGCCATGCTTCTGGCACCAGTCATTAGTTTGGGTAAAGCCTTCTTGGAGGATATTCACATCACTAGGGGAATTTAAGACAGCACCCAGCTTGCAGTCATCTGCAAACTTGGTCCGCCACAGACCACTGGTTTTGGCTTGCACTTCAGAAAAGTATATCCCAAACAGTAGAGGCCCCAAGATCAATCCTTGGGTTAAACTGCTCGTTATGGGTCTACTCCTAGAGGTGGCTTACCCTACTTTGAGTGAGTGGGTTCTATCAGTGAGCCAGTTAGCTACCCATCTGGTAACATACGAGTTGATGCCTAGCTGGGAGAGTTTATCTATTATGCCTGAGTGGGGAATAGTGTCAAAGGCTTTGGCTAGGTCAGGGTAGGTGGTGTGCACCGTCTTCCCCTCGTCCATGGCTTTGGTGACTGTTTCAAAGAAGTCAACCAAGTTTAACAGGCATGATCTCCCTTTGACAAAACCAAACGGGGTCAAGCCTTTGGAAGTTGGCAATGTCCTTGTTAATAAGGTCCATGATAATGCATTCCATGTTCTTGCAGATCAGGCTAGTTAGGCTGATGGGCCTATAATTGCCTGAGTCAGTAGACGCTCCACCTTTGTGTAGAGGGATGATGGTGGCTGTCCTCCATTCAGCTGGGATGAAGCCGGTGCTCAGGCTTTGGTTGAATAAGGTGTCTAATGGAGCTGAGAGCCCATGCCTGAGTTCATGTAGGATACAGCCAGGGATGTTATCTGGTCCCATGGAGACTATTTTTTGCCTCTGAGAAGGCATTAAGGACCTGCTCCCTGGTGATGAGGGTAGGGGGGCAGGTGCTGTGGTTGTCCTGGTTTACTGATGGGGGACAGGTGGTGAAGTTTTCATTGCTTCTTTGTGCTTCAGAAGTGATCTTATTTGATTTAAGTGTTTGAATTACTAATTGTTTCTGTCAAGTCTAAGTTGTTATTCCTTTCATTCATCAAAGACATATAAAGTTTCATACAGTTTCTGGTTATTTATCTTATTACTTTTGTGGTAGACAGGAGTTGATTATGCTTTGTCAAGGGAGTCACTGATTATTTAGAATTGTTTGATGGCATATCTTTATATTGTTGGGTAGTTTGAGTAACGGCACTTCACTGACACATGCTTCTAAGTCACTGGAATGATGACATCATCCTAAAGGATGTCCTTACTCGCGGGGATGTCCTGCCAAGGATAGCCAAATGTCTGTCCAGCATACCAAAGCCTTTAAACCTTCCTGGTGTCGTACATCAGCTGCATGTCCTACACACAAGTCATAAGGTACATAATTGATGTACAGGCGCCTAATTCCCAGAGCTTCTTTGCTGCCACTCCAGACATAACTTCTTGATTTGGTTTGAATGATGATTGCTGAGCTGGTTCTTCTACCAAGCGTTTTACAGATATGTGCTTGTTTGGGTTCTTTCCTTTTTTTTCCTTGTAGTTTGTTTTCATGTCATCCAGAAATGGGAACGCGAGTGTGGGAAGCAGATTCTCATAAAGACAGACATGGAAGTGCCTTTTTTGTTTGGCTGCTATGCACGACCATACTCAGTGTGCTCTCCATCAGACATTTGTCCCTATGGCACTATGCGGCCATTTGTCTTCCTTTTCTGTTTAGCTGAAAAACCAGCATTGGAAGTTATTGACCCAGGGGTACCATGGCCGAATTTGCCTGTCCCAAAGTTCAGCTGACTGTTAAGAAAAAAGCTAAAAGAGCTTGTTCTGTATCTGCTACTGTCCAGTCTCCAACAAACATCTGTGGACCAGCTGGTGCTGACACCATTTCCCTGTGCCGTGACCCATTTAGAGGCTGACGTGAAGCTGCCTATTCTCACTTCTGCTCTGCTAAGGCTGTGCATACGTCCGGTGCAGATGTTAAGGGGAAACCACAGCTGATTATATCTGAAGGGCCTAGGGGGATTTCCCAAATTTTAGTCAAGGAAAGAGGTGCCTTGTACCCTCACTGAATCAAGGCAGGGTATTGAGCCTCCTAGAAATGTCAAGGCAGATGTTCCGTTAAAAAAGAAACCATAAACAAAACATATGGCTATTGTAGCTAAGGATCATCACAGAGAGTGTCAGGACTTGACTCAAGGCCTGTTCAGTGCCCTGACAGCTCAGGAACCCTAACAGGGATTGTCTGCCCCTGCTGCTGCAGCAGCTCACTTGGTCATCCACCCCATCTAAGTGGCCTAGGGGTTCTGCTTCTGATGAGGAGTTGGACTCTGGTGAAGAATCTTTAGCATAATTCCTCATAAATACACTTTCCTTTGGCCTTAGGATCTGATGAAGATGCTTCTTTGTCTGCTTATTCTCCCTTTGGGGGAATTATCTTTTGCGGATACAGTGGTCCATGTAATAGAACACTTAAAATGTGAATGTTCCCAAATATCAGAGTTTCAAAAGACGTATTAAGAACTTTTACAAATTAATTCACCCAGACCTCCTGCAGTCCCTCCAGTCTTAGCTGCCCTGTTGGACACAGTTACAGCAGCTTGTAATACTCCTGACTTTCAACCTCCGGCCCCTAAAAAGCTAGACAGATTTTGTAAGGTACTGGATGATCATAAATACTTATTTAAAAGTCTGTCATCTGATCCTGCTGTTGTCTACATGTCCACAGATAAATCATCCAAACTGCTTTCATCTTCCAAGCTTCTCCCTTCTGACAAGGACAGCTGTACTGTGGAGTGGTATGGGGGGAAAGTGTATACTTCTGCTACTTTGGCTTTTATATGTATTAATTATCAGATGGAAATAAATAGATATGTTCTGGCTCTTCTGTCCCATGGGGGGGGGGGGGGGGGGGAGGATGTCGACATGCCTGATTCAGACAATAAGACTTCTGCTCTTTCTAAGTACTGCCTGTCAGGTAGCTTGCCATTCCATTAAATGCAATTACAATGCAGCGGATGCCTTTTGTATTCCTGGTTGCACTTGCATGCTTTGCCTGAGGATATTAAAGCCAAATCTGTAGATTCGTCCTTAGATAGTTAGAATCTTTTTGGCAATGCTGCTGCAGAATGGTTCAAAACCCTGCATGATAAGAACAAGGTTGTACAGGACCTCAAACAAATTTTTGTGTCTCCTGAACCTAAGTTCCAGAGAAACTATCCTTCAAATTTTTCTTTTGACTGTAGGCTGCCTAGACAACCTGCTTAGGGGTAAGAGGCTTTCTAGGTGAATTTTTGCATATAAGCCCACTTAGAGTTCTGGTGTCCAAAAACCTTCTTTTCTTGGTAAATTTGCCTCTTGTCTGAATGCCAGCCTTCCCTCTCCCTCAACCAGATTCCTCTGTCCCTTAGGCTAATCCTTTCCTTCCTTGTTTGGCAACAAGTAACCACACAGATGCCTGGGTACTCTCTATCATCCAACACAGTTATTTTATGGCTTGGAAGTCCTTTCCATCTATTTTTAGTTTTCCTCAGCTTTTTCCTTGCCAGCTTCCTCCTTGTTCTCTGGTCCTGCAGGATCTGGTGGAACAGGGAACTGTACAGCTTGTGCCCTTATCTCAGCAGGAAACACGTTTTTATTCCAGAATGGTTTTAGTTCCCAGGAAAAAGGGGAGTTGGAAGCCTGTTCTAGACCTGTCCTTTATTAGCACCTTCTTCAGGGTTCCTTCCTTCAGTATGTTGTCTCGACAGACCCTTTTCTCTCTTTCACATCCCCAGGCTTTCCTGGTCTCCCTGGATTTGAAGGATGCTTACTTCCATATTCCTATTCACATTATTTTCAGGAAATGTTTACATTTCTCTGTTTCTTTTTCTCATTATCCGTTTTCTGTTTTGCCTTTTGGTGTTTCTGTAGCTCCGGGGGGGGGGGTTGCCAAATGTCTGGCCTGTGGTAGCTTTCTGCAGACTTCAAGGAATACATATATTCCCTTATCTAGATGGCCCTCTGGTTCAAGCTCCCTCTCAGCAGCTCCTGCTTCAGAAATTGCACTTCATTATGCTTCCCCTGTGTAGTGGGATTCACTCTTGATCTCAAAAAGTCAGTGTTGACTTCCTCTCAGGACCAAGTGTTTTTGGGTTGCAGGATTCAGACCATTCTAGTACCGGCTTCTCTTTTGCCTTCCAAGGTCCTCAGTTTGGTTGCTTATTTCCAGTTTTTTTTCTTCTTCCAGTTCTTCCTGTCAGGGAATTTCTCTGAGTCCTGGGGTTTATGGCTTCCTTTTGCCAAACTCCATGTTTAAAACTTCCAGTGTGATATCTCAAGACTGTTTGGCACCAGCGCTCCCACCTTCTGGAGTTTCCAGTCCCGCCTTTACCCTATCCCAAATTCAGACTCCATTCAGCAGATCTCCCTAAGTCCAGGTCTGCCTTTTTAGTTTCGTCTTCCTACTCAAGAGGCTTCTGATCAAGGCTGAGGAGATTCCTCCAACAGTCTGAAAGTCAAGGTCCTTTGGTCTCTTCAACAGATGTCAGACAACATCTATAGCAAAGAGATGAGGACTGTAATCCTAGATGTTCTTTGCGTTTCACTGTTGCAGTCATTACATTTGGGTTATCTGCTTGCGGGTAGCCCTCAGTCAGCCTGATTAACAAAGTCTTGGGTCCTGCGTCGGTTGCTGTCACTTCTTCCATGACGTCAGGTCGTCAGGGGTATAAAACATGCAGCCGATGCCATTACATCAGTCTTTCTTGCCTTGCGGTGCCCGAAGCAGTTCACAAGTGCCGGTCGGCCAACTCCTGAAATTTTCGTTTTCGAGTTTCAAAACCAAAGTCTTCAACTAAAGCCTAAGTACCCCTTTGGGGAAACTTTTTCTTGCTCCTTACCGATGTCAGTAAAAGTTAATAATTGTATTACTTGTGGAAAGCAAATACCTCATAAAGATTTTCATTAGTACTGTATTCCTTGCCTAGGCCCTGACCAAGACGTATCTTGCTGTCGGTTTTGTGCTTTATTTAATCAGTGCACTATTTGTTGCATGTATATTTTCACCTTTAAATATTTCGGTTCTCGGTTTAATTATCCAGATATGTTGTCGGTTAGCATTCCGACTACCGGGATTCCGAAAAAACGCAAAGATAAAGACAGAGACAGGCCGCCAAGGTCCAAAACTGCCAACGTTTCTCCTAAGCCAGTCGCCAGTTCGCCGGTACTCAGTGAGGAGCTTTCACAACCCCTGATACCCGCTACTTCTGATTTGCATGCCTCTACTGAGACCCATTTGGAGTCCGGTATGCCGTGAGATGCTTCAACTATGGAACCCGCGGATGTCTCTACCTTGGATGGATCTGGAGCCACTGTGCAGGCACAGTCTTCTGAGGGTGTATTCAGACCTACGGACTTGCATATTAAATCAATGCCTCCTTCTTTACTTAGGTCTAAATCTCGAACCATGCCTAAAAATCCGATGCCCAGACCACATGCTCAAGCCTCTATGCCTAAAAAACAAATTATAAGAATGGCTGAAGATCTAATAACTCTAATCAGGGGTAGCCAACTCCCCCTTCTAAGAGGCCTAGGACTGAAGTTGTTTATGAATCTTCTGATCAGGATTCTGTTTTTTTCTGAGTCTTCTGATAATCTGGATTTGCCCTTATCTACTTATGAAGATTCTGATGCAGAGAACTCCATTCCTTCTGCTTCCCCTCCTGAGGATTTTTCTTTTGGGGAAACCTTACATACTCTAAGGGAGCATTTCCACTGGGAAAGCCAGGATTTTCCTGATTCAAAAAAGAAGCTTAGGGATTTCCTTCTCCTACCTCAGCATAGGCCTTTAGCTATTCCTCCTGTACTAGACATTGTTGATGATGCTTTTTTGGAATTTAGTTTGGCCCCTGATTCCTTAGCTCCTGCTCCCAGAAAACCTGACAGATGCTACAGGGTCCCTGAGACCCACAAGTTCCTTTTTAAAAATCCTAATGCAGATCCAGAGACTATTTCACAGGAGCCCAAGGGCATTAAGGCTTCTACTGCTAAAAATCCTACCCCTCTGATAGAGACTGGTGCTGGATAGATGGGGTAAGAAGGTTTACACTTCAGCAACCTTGGCCATTAGGGCTTCAAACTGCCAGTTTCTTATGTTAAAGTATCAGCAACATGTTATTGGACTGCTTAAACAGAATATTATGTTGATTCCTGACTGTGTGGAAAATAGAGAATTACAGAATTTAATGTATTCCGCTGAACAAGTTAGAAAACATACTTTGCAGTGTGGTTTTGATTCATTAGAGGCCTCTTGCAGGGCTGCTGTTACTGGGTCTGTGCTCAGAAGGCATGCTTGGCTTAAGGAGCAATCTTTGCCTGATCATGTTAAAGCTAAATTGTTGGATACTCCCTTAAATCAGGACTGCCTGTTTGGCAACAAGGCTGAGGAAGTTCTTGAAAAGATGGAAGATAAAGCTAAATCTATGCAAACTGTTAAAGATTACTTACAAGTTCAGCCTCCTAGAATTTAGCAGGCACTGGCCCTCTAAGAATTGGTCCTTTCCAGCCCCTTCTAGGTCTTCTCAAGTCAAACCCAGACACAGCAAAAACCCCAGGTTTCAGTCCCAGGGGACACACAGGACTAAGCAGTAGGGGGCCTCCACTTCCAAATCTGGGAGTAATAAGACTCCCCCTATGGTAAACTGTCTCAATGACTTCCTTTTAAAATTTCCAAGCACTTATCAACTGACTGCCCCTTTGGGGGGAAGGATTGCTCTTCATACAAAGAATTGGGAACTCAGTACCCAGGACAAATGGGTTTTAAATATAGTGTCCCAGGGGATACAGATTTCACTTCCACACATTGCCAACACCAAGCGGGTGGCCGTACCTACCCCCAAATCAGTGGGCAGAGGCCCAAAAACAAGTACTTTCTCTCTTAAGCATGGGGGCTATTCAGCTGGTACCAGAAGAGGAAAAGGGACAAGGTTTCTACTCAAGACTTTTCCTGGTACCCAGAAAAGACAATTCATGGCACACCCTATCCTGGATCTGTCTACTCTAAACACCTTTTTAGAGATTCCAAAATTCAAGATGCTGACTCTTCACCAATTACTTTCTATGCTAGGCAAAGATGCCTGGTTGGCAACACTAGATGTAAACGAAGCATACCTGCACATCCCAATCAGGGAATCTTGCAGAAGATACCTACGCTTCAAAGCAGGCTACACGCACTATCAGATGTTCATCATGTTTCACTGTTGCAGTCATTACTCTTGGGTTATCCTTCTGGCAGGCTACCCTCAGTCGGCCAGAATTCCAAAGTCTAGGTCCAGCGTCGGTTGCTGTCATCTCTTCCCTGACGTCAGTGCGCCAGGGGTATAAAAGATGCAGCCGATGCCATTTTCTGCAGTCTTTCTTGCCACGCGGTGCCCGAAGCAAAAGCAGTTCGCAAGTGCCGGTCGGCCGACTCCTGAGATTTTCATATCCGAATTTCAGAACCGAAGTCTTCATAAAGCTAAGGACCTCATTGGGGAAACTTTTTTCTTGCTCCAGACCGATGTCAGAAAAAGTTAACAATTGTATTTCTTGTGGGAAGCAAATACCTCATAAGGATTTTCACTCTTACTGTATTCCTTTCCTAGGCCCTAATCACAACATTGCTAGCTGTCGGTTTTTGTGCTAGATTTAACCAACGCACTATTAAGCGTCGGTTTGATTTTGCATTTCATTACTTTGGCCGAAGATTTAATTATATAATGCCATTGGAACAGCCGACAACCAGAGTTTACAAAAATCGCAAGGACAAGGAAAAGGATAGGCATCCGAGTTCCAAAACCGACGACGAGGCCTCTGCTAAGCCAGTCGCTGGTTCGCCGGTTCTCAGTGAGGCGCTTTCGCAGCCCCTGGTGCCCGCTACCTCAGAGCCATAGGCCACTTCCGACTCCCACGTGGAGCTGACTGGGCCTCTGGATACTCAAGGTATTGGACACTCGGAAATCATTCCCTCAGATGAGTCTGGAGCCGCTGACCAGGCATCGGCTTCTCAGGGTGTCTTCAAACCTACACCACTTTATATTAAGCCATCTTCAGCTTCAAAGACAAAGACTAAAGCAGCTCTAAAGACAAAGAAACAAGTACAGCATTCTCCTACTCAGACTTCCATGCCTAAAAAGCAGATGCTCAAAATGGCCAAAGACCTAATTACTTTGATCAGGGGCTCCCATCCCCCTCCTGATAAGAGGCCTAGGCAAGAGACAGAGTATGATTCTTCTGATCAGGTTTCTGTTTCCTCTGATTCCTCTTCTGAACAGGATTACTCCATGCTTCCCTATGAGGATTCTCATGCTGAAGAATCTATTCCTTCAGCCTCTCCTCCTGAGGATTATTCTTTTGGGGAAACCCTGCATACCATGAGGGAGCATTTCCACTGGGAGAGCCAAGATTATTCTGAATCTAAGAAAAGGCTCAGAGACTTTCTACTACTTCCTCAGCACAGACCCCTTGCTATTCCACCTGTTTTAGACATTGTAGATGTATTTTCAGAGTCCGGACTGTCCCCTGACTCTTTACCCCCTGCACCTGTAAGCCAGACAGATACTACAGGATTCCGGATTCTCATAAATTCCTATACAAAAACCCCGCTGCTGACCCAGAAACTATATCTCAGGGTCCCAAAGGGGTTAAAGCTTCTACTGTAAAAAAACCCTGTCCCCCCTGATAGGGATTCTAGGGCTCTAGACAGAGGGGGGGGGGAGTCTACACTTCTGCTACCTTGGCTGTAAGGGCTTTAAATTGTCAGTTTCATATGCTTAACTATCAGCAATATTTAATGTCACTGCTTAAACAGAAATTGTTGACAAATACTGAATGTTCAGAGAACAAGGAATTGCAGGATTTATTGCATGCAGCTGAACAAGTGGGAAAGCATACTTTGCAATGTGGTTATGATTCACTGGAGGCCTCTTGCAAGGCTGCTGTTACAGGTTCTGTTATTAGAAGGCATGCTTGGTTAAAGGAACAGAATCTGCCTGATCATGTTAAAGCAAAATTATTAGATGCACCATTACAGCATGATACTTTGTTTGGTACTAAAGCAGAAGAGGTGTTGAAAAAAAAGGAGGATAAAGCAAAATCCATGCAGACAGTCAAGGATTTCTTACAGGTACAGCCACCCAGGTTTAGCAGGAACTGGCCTTCTAAAAATTGGTCCTTTCCAGTGTCAGACAGACCACAAAGAGGCAGATACAGGCGTCCCAGAGGCAGATCTCAGCCCCAAGGCTCATACAGGCCTAAACAATGGGGTGCTCCTACTTCCAAAAGCGGAGAAGACAAATCACAACCTTACAGGAAACCGTCCCAATGACTTTCCTCTGCCAGATCCAAGCACTTTTCTATTGGCAGCCCCCTTAGGGGGAAAACTAGCACTTCTGTTTTATCAAACTGGCAAATGGTTAACCAAGACAAATGGGTCCTGAACATAGTGTCCCAAGGCTACAGGTTCCATTTTCACACTCTACCAAGGTCAAAAGGTATGCCAGACCTGCCACACAATCAATGGGCAGAGGCACAAAAACAAATTACAGCCCTCATGGACATGAGAGCCATTCAGCAAGTACCACAACATGAGCAGGGGCAAGGATTTTACTCCAGACTTTTCCTAGTACCCAGAAAGGACAGAACCTGGAGACCAATACTGGACCTGTCTATACTAAATACGTTTCTGGAAGTTCCAAAATTCAAGATGTTGACCCTACAGCAGCTACTGCCCATGCTGGGCAAGAAGGCTTGGCTCGTAACTTTGGACCTAAAAGAAGCATATCTGCTTGTCCCAATCAGACAATCTTGCAGAAGATACCTCAGATTCATAGCTGGCTCAATGCTTATCTACTGCACCCAGGGTCTTCAGAAAATGCCTGGCACCAGTAATTGCGTTTTGCAGACAGAGGAATTCAATTATATCCCTACTTGGACGACTGCCTAATTCAAGCAGAGAACAAAGACATTCTTCCAAAGCATCTGGCCTTTGTAAAAAGATTACTAACTGGCCTAGGGTACACAGTAAATGAAAATAAATCAAAACTGGTGCCCTCTCAAGAGATAATATTCCTGGGTGCAAGCTTAAATACAACTACTCAGATGGCTTATCTCATGCCAGACAGACAAAAGCAACTGACTTCTTACTTCAAGAAATTGGCAACAAAAAAACACTTATCTGCAAGGAAAATCCTGCAGACCCTGGGTTTCATGGCATCCTGCATTCTACTAATTCCATATTCCAGACTGCATATGAGGAAACTACAACGGTATCTAAAAAGTGTTTGGATTCAGCATTGCCACAGCCTGGAGATAGTAATTGCACTCATTCCCTGCCTGCAACAGGAGTCTCGATGCTGGGAAGAAGCCTGTCACCACAACAAGGGTCTGCCATTCACTTTACCCACAGCCAGACAGACACTGACAACGGAGGCATCAGATTATGCCTGGGGGGCCCATATGGCATAAAAATGTATTCAGGGCACATGGCCTGCAAACCAGATGCATCTTCACATCAGTCAAAAAGAGATGCTAGCTGTTCAAAATGCCCTGACAGCTTTCAAGGACCTGCTTCATCCAGGACAGCTACTGATAAAGACAGACAACACTACGGTCATGTGGTACATAAACAAGCAGGGAGGTACACATTCCTACCCCCTCTGCAGACAAGCAATGACCTTATGGGACACAGCATTGGCTTTTCAAATTCACCTGCAAGCACAATTCCTGCCAGGAAAAACAAATACGCTGGCAGACGAACTAAGCAGAAACCTCATGGATCCCCACGAATGGAAACTGGATCCACAAGTCTTCAGCATGATAATAAGGAAATGGGGGTGCCCAGACATAGATCTATTTGCCTCCCCTCACAACTGCCAATTGCAGAGATTTTGCACAAGGATTTATCACAAGCAAGCATGGAAAGTGGACGCCCTATCTTTGAGCTGGAAAAATCTAACAGTATATGCCTTTCCTCCACTGCCTCTCCTTCCCAGGGTACTCCTAAAGGTCAGACAAGAGAAGCCAAAAATGATACTGATTGCACCAGACTGGCCACGCCAGCACTGGTACCCAGTCCTAAAGAGCTTGTCTCAAGGTCCAGCATGGATATTGCCTCAAACTTCTCACTTGCTGACCCAACAAAACAATCAGATCCTGCACTGCCAACTCAGGGCCTTAAAATCTGGCAGCATGGTGGATAATGTAGCCATTCAGAACACTCCTCTTTCAAAAGCTGTTATGGATGTTATCTTGGAGGCCAGGAGGCCCAGTACCAGAAAATCTTATGCAGAAAAATGGAAGAGATTCTGTGCTTGGAACCAGGAACAAGGCATTGACACGTGTGTACCAAGTAACCCTCAGATTTTACAATACCTAACTGAGATGCTGAACAAAGGCCTTTCTTTCTCATCAATTAAGATTCCATGCCTCTGCCATTTCAGCCCATTACAATACGGAACCACCTATCTTTTCTCATCCTTTAATAAGGCAGTACCTCAGAGGGGCCAAAAACATTAGGCCTCCAAGGAGAGCACCAATTCCGGCCTGGGACCTCAATTATGTTTTGGAAAAACTCACACTGCCTCCTTTCGAGCCAGCATCAACAGCAGATATAAAATTCTTATCCTGGAAAACAGCTCTACTCCTAGCAATAACCTCTGCAAGGCGAGTCTCGGAGTTACAAGCACTCATGGCTGTGGAACTTTTTATCATTTTTCATCCAGACAGGGTTTCTCTGAGGACAAACCCTACTTTTATGCCTAAGGTGGTGTCCAGTGTGGCCCTCAACCAAACCATTCACTTGCCTAACTTTTATCCAAATCCACAGAGCAAGAGTGAGAAAATTCTGCATTCTTTGGACATACACAGGCAGTTACGCTTCTACTTGGACAGAACTAAAGCTTTCAGAAAGACTGAGGAACTTTTAGTGTCATATGCTGCAGGATCACAAGGAAAGGCTATCTCAAAACTGTCTATTTCTAAATGGATAGGCCATTGCATCCGTTTCTGCCGTTTTCAACATGGCAAATCGGTGCCTAAGGGCATTAGGCCTCATTCCACCAGAGCAGCAGCCACTTCAGCAGCCTTCCTCAGAGGAGTACCAACCAAAGATATCCTAGAGGCTGCGTCTTGGAGTTCATTGCACACTTTAACAAAGCACTACCCCTTACCTCTTTACTCTAAGTCCAGAGCAGGCTTTGCCACTGCAGTTCTGCAGGGCCTCATAGCCTCTCCTAATCCTATTTAGCCCAGCCTCCCATCTTCAGCTTTGGGATTAAACCCAAGAGTAATGACTGCAACAGTGAAACACGATGAACATAGTACAGTTGTGTACCTACCATAAATGTAGATGTTCGAGTGTATTCACTGTTGCAGTCCAGGTTACCCACCCACCATCCCCCTTCTCTTTGCACTTCTGTATCCTATACAACCTACTTGGTGTATTTGCTTGTAGATAAAGGAAATGTTATTTTTGTGCATGCATTTTTATTGGCATATTTTTCAGCGTACCAATTTGGGGGCACCTGACATCTGGGGCAAGAAAAACTGAAGAAAATGGCGTCGGCTGCATCTTTTATACCCCTGGCGCACTGATGTCAGGGAAGAGGCGACAGCAACCAACGCCGGACCTAGACTTTGGAATTCTGGCCGACTGAGGGTAGCCTGCCAGCAGGATAACCCAAGAGTAATGACTGCAACAGTGAATACACTCTAACATCTACAGTTATGGTAGGTACACAACTGTACTTTCTCTGCACTGCCCTTTGGCTTATCTACTGTGCCCGGACAAAGGCAAAGAAATATTCAAACATACCCATACCTGGACGATTGTCTAATTCAGGCAGAAAGTCAAGACATACTTTTGAATCATCTGGCTTTTATTCAGACGGTTCTAACTTGTCTAGGTTATACCATAAACGAAAAGAAATCACACATGGTACCCTGTCAACAAATTATATTCCTGGGAGCAAGCTTGAATACAACTTCCCAGATGGCTTACCTCACACCAGAGAAACAAATGCATTTGACAACCTACTTCAAACAAGTGGCCACAAAAACCCTGCTTATCTGCAAGACAAATACTGCATGCCTTGGGGTTCATGGCCTCATGCAGTCTTCTAATTCCATATGCAAGACTGCATATGAGGAAACTACAGTGGTATCTAAAAAGCCTGTGGTGTCAACATTCTCAGGATCTAGAAGCAATGATTCCCATCATATCTTGCCTATGCCTAGAGTTCCTTTGGTGGGCAGAGGCCTGCCACCAAAACAAGGGACTACCTTTCACACCACCCCCTGCTACCCAAACCCTAACAACAGATGCATCAGACTGTGCATGGGGGGCTCACCTGGCAGGGAAGTGCATTCAGGGCAAATGGAATCCAAGTCAAATGCACCTGCATATCAATCAAAAAGAAATGTTAGCTGTACAGAATGTTCTGACAGCCTTCAAGGACCACATTCTTCCAGGACAACTAATGGTAAAGACGGACAACACCACTGTTATGTGGTACATAAACAAGCATGGGGGTACACATTCTTACCCCCTCTGCAGACTAGCCATGGCATTGTGGAACACAGCCTTGTGCTACCGAGTGCACCTGCAAGCTCAATTCCTGCCAGGAAAATTAAATACACTGGCAGACAGACTAAGCAGAAACCTCATGGACCCACACGAGTGGGAGCTGGAACCAAGGATTTTTAACATGTCGACAAGCAAATGGGGGAGCCAAGATATAGACCTTTTTGCCTCTCCCCAGAACTACCAATTCAACAGATTTTGCACAAGGACTCCCCACAAACAAGCCTGGAAAGTGGATGCTCTGTCCTTCAGCTGGACAAACCTATCAGTCTATGCCTTTTCCCCTCTGTCTCTGCTCTCCAAAGTACTACTAGAAATCAAACAGGACAAACCAAGGATGATTTTGATTGCTGAAGACTGGCCGTGCCAACACTGGTAACCCCTCCTGCGCAGTGTGTCACGGTTATCCCCATGGCACCTACCACAGTCTCATTCCCTGTTGTCTCAGGAGAACCAGATTCTGCACCCTCAGCTTCTAACACACTGAACCTTGCAGCCTGGCTAATTACATAATCTTTCCTTTACCATCCCTCAGTAAACCTGTGATGGATATCATTTTAGAGGCAAGGAGGCCTAGTACTAGAAAATCTTATGCTGAAAAATGGAAAAGATTCTGTGCCTGGAACCAATCTCAAGGGTTGAGCATAGCAGCGCCCAATTTACCTCATATTTTACAATACTTAACTGAGATGCTTCACAAGGGCCTGTCTTTGCCCTCCATTAAAATCCACGCCTCAGCCATTTCAGCTCATTATAAAACAGAACCTCCCCTCTTCTCTCATCCACTGCTCAAGCAGTTCCTCAGAGGGGCCAAAAATTTGAGACCACCCAGGAGAGCTGCAACCCCTGCCTGGGACCTTAACTTTGTTTTGGAGAAACTCACTCTACCTCCTTTCGAGCCAGCTGCTACTGCAGACTTAAAATTTCTTGCTTGGAAAATGGCTTTCCTTTTAGCAATCACCTCAGCTAGAAGGGTATCTGAATGACAGGCCCTTATGGCAGTGGAGCCTTTCATCATCTTTCATGCGGATAGGGTGTCCCTCAGAACCAATCCATCCTTCATGCCCAAGGTGGTGTCCAGTGTGGCTCTTAATCAGTCCCTTCATTTGCCAACCTTCTTTCCCAATCCACAGAACAAAGGGGAACGGATAACTGCATTCCCTAGATGTGCACAGACAACTTAGATTCTACTGGGACAGGACTAAACTTCAAAGGAAATCTGAACAACTGCTGGTAGCATTTGCTGCAGGGGAAGAGGGGAAGGCTATTTCAAAGCAAACCATTTCTAAGTGGATAGGCCATTGCATTCATTTCTGCTATAAGCACAGTGGAAAACCTATCCCCCAGGGGATCAGACCTCACTCCACCAGGACTGCATCTACCTCTACAGCCCTTCTCAGAGGCGTCCCTACCAGGGACATCCTAGAAGCTGCTACCTGGAATTCTGTACATACTTTCACCAAGCATTATCATTTGCCAATTTTCTCTAAATCCAGAGCTGGCTTTGTCACTGCAGTCTTGCAGGGCCTTATAGCTGGCCCTAATGCTATCTAAATTCCTCCTCCCAACCATAGCTTTGGGAATCTACCCACATGAGATGACTGCAACAGTGAAACATGAAGAACATAGTACAGTTCTGTACACTTACCATAAATGTAGATGTTCAAATGTATTCACTGTCACAGTCCTGGTTACCCTCCCTCCAGCCCCCTAACTTCTTTTGGCTATATTTCTACTTTACTTTACTATGCTTAAAAGCCTTTTTGATGTATTTGCTTTTTTGTTGGAGGTGTATCATTGTACTTTTATATTTAATTGCTTCCCATTAGGGGGGCACCTGACATCTGGGACAAGAAAAACTGATGTAATGGCGTCTGCTGCATGTTTTATACCCCTGACGACCTGACGTCATGGAAAAAGGGACAGCAACCGACGCAGGACCCAAGACCTTGTTAATCAGGCCAACTGAGGGCTACCTGCAAGCAGATAACCCAAATGTAATGACTGCAACAGTGAATACACTCAAACATCTACATTTATGGTAAGTGTACACAACTTTACTTTCTTCAAGCCTTTCACTCCCTTTGGATTCCAGGTCCTCTAAAGGTTTTTACAGACAACACCACAGTGATGTGGTACGTCAGCAAGCAGGGAGGTACAAAGTCTCATATTCTTTGCAGGCTAGCCCCTCTGGCTTGGAATTTTACAATTTGCCATCATTTGGTTCTTCAGGTGGTTTATATCACTTTAGAGTACAATCTAGTGGCTGACACTTTGAGCAGGTCTAGGACATATCCTCATGAATGGATGCTTCACAGAGAGGTGTTTCTGGACATTGTACATAGACGGGGTACTCATCATTTATATCCTTTTGCCTCTTCTCTAAGCAGAAAACGTCCTTGGTTATGTTCAGCAGTTTCAAGTCCACTGGCTTAGAAAGTGAATACCATGTCTTTTTCTGGAAGGTGATGTTCCTGTATGCCTATCCCTCCTCTTCCTCTTAGGATCTTACACAATATTTATTTATTATTTATTTTATTTATTTAACATTTGTTTGCCGGGATAGTCCGACTGGACAACAAGTGTCCGTTTTCACTGGAGTCCTGGGGAGAAAAACTCCATAAGTTTACAGAGAGAATAAAAATTTACAAGAGACATTACAGAGTAGTAGCATACAGTTTGTAGACTTTACAGCCGTTTGTATACAATAAGAGGATATTCCCCCTTTTCGTTGGAAAATACAAGTGTACAGAATATACATTGAGAGTAGATAAGAATCTGATAGAGCATTGCAAGATATTTCACAATTGAATAAGAGTATATAAATGTTTAAGTTTTCCATATATACGTTCAAGCAAATATACATGCAAGGGTATACATGCATACACACACACACACACACACACACATACATATATATATATATATATATATATATATATATATATATATGCATACACATGCATACACACACACTACATATACGCACACATATACACATATGTATACACACACACACACTCGCATATATATTTATATTTATATATATATATGTATATATATACACACACACACACACACACACATATATATATATATATATATATATATATTTATATATATATATATATATATATATATGTATATATACATACATATATACATATATATATATATATATATATACACACACACACACACACACACACACACACACACACACACACACACACATATATATATGATCATATAAAATCATGTGAGACACACCCAGAATCTTGCTGGTGGACTCCCTTTTGCCCCAGACAGCACTGGTTCCCCTTCTTTTTCACCTGGCTAGGGGCAGTCATCACAAGTTATCTCACAGAATAGATCTTATCACACAAGACAAGGGGTCTCTCATTCTCTCTCTGTTGTCCACACTTCAACTGACACTTTCGTTAATAGAGTTGTGATACCTTTCAGACACCAGTTTTCTGAGGATATGCTTTAAGTTTTGCAGAAGACCAGAAAACCCATTACTAGAAAATTGCATGTGGCTAAATGGACGAGATTTTCTATTTGGTGCCTCAAGCATGACCAGGACCCTATGGTCCTTTCTTATTTGTGTGTATTGTTCAGTACTGGGTTGGGGGGGTGGCCACGGTGATGCAGCGGTTAGCATTGCTGACTCACAGTAAGAGGTTCTCTGGTTCGATTCTCGGCTGGGGTGCCTTTTGTGTGGAGTCTGCATGTCCTCCCTGTGGTCGCGTGGGTTTTCTCCGGGTGCTCAGGTTTCCTCCCACATCCCAAAGACAATGGAGTAGGTGGATTGGACACACTAAATTCACCCTAGGTGTGAGTGTGTGCATGTGTGTGCCTTCTATGGAAGGTTGGGCGCTGGGCTGGCAACTCGACACTGTAATAACTCCACTGCCAATCATGAGCAGACAGATGATCTGCTGTGGCGACCCCTGACCGGGAAAAGCCAAAAGAAGAAGAAGGAGTTCAGTACTGGGTTGGTGTATTCTTCTGTTGAAACTCATTTCTCAGCCATTTCTGCCTGTCTGTCATTGAGTGCAACCTTTGGCTTCTAGTTGTGAAATCAAACAATTTCTGAAAGGCTTCCTTCATATCATGCCCCCTAGAAAGCCTGTTTCTCTTCCTTCTTGAGACTTAAGTTTGTTCTTGAAAATTTGACTTGGTCCTCTTTTTAGCCTGCCTACTTGTTTTTCCCACTGCTACATTGTACTTGAAAGACTGTATTATTGGTGGCTCTTACTTCTGCCAAGAGTTTCTGAACTCCCAGCCCTTGTGGCAGTTCCTTTTTTGTTTTTTTCACAAGGACAAGGTGTGTCTCTAACTACCTAGGGCATAAAATGATTAGTAATGATTTGTCCTTGAATAAGTCTATTCATCTTTCTTCCTTTTTACCTTCTCCACAATCTGCTAGTGAGAAAGTACTACACATATTGGTTTTACATAGCTCAGGTATTACTTGAATAAGACTAAATGTATCAAAAAATCTGAGCAACTTTTTGTTTCCTTTCATACAAGGAAATTGGGTTTGCTAGTGTCTAAGCAAACCATCTCCTCCTAGAGCTCTACGGCCATTTCGTTTTGTTATACTTTTCATGGCAAGCAGCTCTCTCTCTCTCTCTCTCCTGTTATGCTCACTCTAACAGGGCAGCAACCCTGTTTGCTGCTTTTTTCAAGCATCTAGATACTAAATCCATCTTAGAAGCTATTACTTAGCTACTTGATCTTCTGTTCACACTTTTATCAAGCATTATAAGTTGAATGTTATTTTCAGGGCCAGGGCAGAATTTACTAGGACTATCCCTCACTGATTTTTGGAGGGCTGCTCTCTGCCTTTTTTCTACCAGACTTTCCAGTAGCTTTTGTTCTCTCCCAGGTGTAAGAAATAATGCAAGAGTGATAAAGGACACAGTACAGTTGTGTAAGATCTTACTCACAGCAGTAGATGTCCTACTTTTCAGTGTTGTGGTATTTGGTCCCTCCCTCCTGCCCCCTTTTGTTTTTCTGCTGCTGAAGACTGGCCTAGGGGTTTCTTGTTTCATCCTTTTTTCTTTCTGTTTCCCTTTCTTGGATGGAATCTTGTCATTTCACTTGAGCTGCTGTGGTTTCTGTTTGATATACTTCAGTTCTGAGGATTAGGCGTCCATATGTTACATAGGTACCTTGCTCCTTGTGTGTAGGACATGCATCTAATATACAGCACCAGGAAGGTGTAAAAACTTGGATATGCTGGCAGTGTGTTCGATTAGCATCGAGAGGATATCCCAGGTATAAGGAGTACTGTAACACTGACAAGTAAGACATCTACTGTTATGGTAAGATCTTACTCAGCTGTATTTTCTTACTGTTGTTTTCTTTTCTCCTCCTCGTGGAATGGGAAGAAAATTCTCATAAGGACCCTTCATTACAGGATTATCTCCAAAGAAGAAAGATAAGATATTTCACCATTCTAGAGACCATTTTGAATTCTTCTCTGCAGCTTATTGGATTAGGGAATCATCTACTGGAAGAAACACAGAGGAGGGTTTTGTTTACAGATGTGTCAGCCGAGCCATATACAGAAGTTTTGATGACATTTTAATTATCAAGACAATGAGCTTCTCCAGTAGTGAAATAGACTCCTTGGAACTAGTGTTACATAGATATTCATCTTGATATCTTAATCTTCTGAAGTTTCATTTAGCCTGCAAGCTTTTGGGGCTGAGGGGAGAGAGAGTTGGTGGACATGTGTAGTAGAGTTCTTGCCCAGCAGCCTTTCTATTTGATCTCTTGAAAGATTTCTAAGATTTACTTGCCTAATTCTTGAGATATGCCCTCTTTTAGGGTTAAAAAGCTATGGGTGACTAAACAGCAGGCTTACTTTCTGTGGTTCTTTCAGAGGATTCCAGTATATCCTGAAGTATTCAAGGCGCACTGGCTGATTTGTCTAGAAAGCTCTCAGCCCATAAGGATCCATTTTTCATATGGTTGGTTCAAAACACAAAGCATTCACCTGAACATTTTCTAGATATTCTGTCCACTCAGGCCTCTGACCTCAGTTGTTTCAATCAGCATGATGAGTTTAAATCTGAGTTATAGTGTGCCTTATCCCCTAGCCAAATGTAATCTTTCTTCTTCATCTTAAGGTCAGGACATGCCTTCCCTCAACTGAAAATTGATTCCTCCAGACCTTTTCTGGAAGGTTTGACATCAGGAGAGGTTGAATAGTGTAATAATGAACAGGAGACAGAAAATGATGGCTAAGGATCTGGACCTTAAACCTAGGTAGTAGTAGTTCTGCTTTTGTTACCCACTTGTCCTTAAAAATCCATCTGTAAGACCACAAGACAAACTGTTCATTATGGCTGTTAGGGTAGACTGAAGTATCTTACCTGTCTTAAATCAGCATCCGGCAGTCACCACCACAATTCTAATTATGATTGGCATTGTACTTACATTTTAATGGCTTGCTGTTTAATAAAGATTTGGAGGTGTTTATTGTGTGGTTCAGTGGTACTTGCATAACCTTAAGAAGCTCTGACGAAGCCTGAGGTCTGAAGTTTGGCTACACTTTCACACTTTCAGAGATATGCACCAGTCCCCCCTTGGCTAGACAGGCATCACCTTTACTTGTCACGTCCCTATATACATGGTATGAAGGTGGCATATGCTTGAATATCTTCAAGTTGTTCTTTGTTGTCTTTCTAGTCAGGATTCTATCCACACCAAGGAATGGTGTATTAAATACAAATGCCCAAGGCCTTGATGAAAATTTGTTTTTCTGCGTTACCTAATAAAAAAGAATCAAGTGGAAACAGAACGTATGTGTGGAATGCATGGCTGCAACATTGGCCACACATGAATGTTCACAGTTATTATAAGCTGACTACACAAATGTACTGTGTTCATCCTACTTTTCACTGTTTCAGTCATAAGCATAGGACAAGATAACCAGGGCTGACAGTCCCTGTAGACAGGGGGCTGGTACAACAGTAGATGATGAGGACAGCATGCCCTTCAAGATGGCAGAGGTGAACCTTGTCCTACCCCAAGAAATGAGGTCCTACTGCCTCTGAAATATCCTATGCCCTAGTCTTTTCAGCAATGTAGTGGTAGGTAGTGGCTGTGGCCCTTGTAGAGAGAGAGCTCTAACTTTACCTAGCAAGGGTTTCTCGTGGATCTTGCAGCAGTAATTAATGCATCATGCTACCCATTTTTAGATACTTTTTGAAAAAAAAATCTCTTATGTACCCTAGGTCTTATTTTCTAGTACTTGGTCTTATAGCCTTCCTCATGTCTTCATGATATCTTGCACATATACAGATGCCCAAGGGGAAGCTCCTAGAGTCAAGGTCAGCAAGAGTTCCACTGCATTCTGTCGAGATTTGTATTCTGTAGCAGCACAAGAGATTTCTCCTTTGACAATTGGAATAGGTGGCAAAAACAATGCTGTCTTTGACAAAAAAGGGCTATTGAAATTTTATGGAGTCTTCTCTCATTTTCTGAATTACCACTGGAAGCAAGGGAAATAGTTGTGAAAGCATATAGAAATAGACCCATCCAGTTTAGGGAGAATGCACCCTTTGCACAAGCTTTCTTGTGTGGTGCTCTAAAGCAGAGTTTGTCTAAATGTGTGTTGCTCAGAGAAGCAAACCGGTTTAGTTTTGCAGTATCCCACCTCTTCACCAGGTTCAGGAAGGTTTCCCTCTGCAGCATCCTTTAATGTGTGTTTGCAGACTTGCTGCTTAGTTTGGTCTACAGTTGTTTTCTCCAAGGAAATATAAATTGCTGGCGAGAGCAGACTGAATTTCAGGGTCTTCTGCCAGGTGTGCCTGGCTAGCCTGCATAAGTGGTGTGTGTGTGTTCCCCCTTGTTTATGTACCACCTCTCTGGAATGCTGTCTCTAATTCTCAAATTCTTTGGCACCCATGTTGTTTTGAAGGGCTGTACAGCATGCTGGACTGCTTACATTTCCTTAGATTTATATGTAGTCTGCTTTCCACTGAATTCCAGGTGCCGTGCACCTCATGAAGTACAATGTCGGCTTCTCAGGCCTGATCGGAGACATCTGTGGTGAGGGTCTAGTTTAGGAGTGATTTGTTTGAAAAACATGTCCTCATTTCTGTGAATTTGGGTGACCTACCTGTTCAAATCTTTATTGGCACATTGTAAACCAGGATCACAGTCTGAAGAGGCTGAAATTGCTGATCCCAGATGTTCCTTAGGAACCACTGTAACTTCTTCATGATGTCTGGCTAATGGATCCATGAGAATGGTTAAGGCCATGTGACCTTTAATGCTGAGAACCCATTTGGCATTCCATTGAGCCTTGACTGCCATATCCAGAAACAAAATGCTGAAGGATTTCACTTGATTCAGTGACAGTAAGACCTTGTATATCATTGTGTCTAAGAGAGCCCCAAGAATACTTTCTTCTGAATGAGAGATGTTTGAATTTTGAAGGCTGCGGGTAAAATCTGCTCCACGAAGTGTAATTTAGGACTCTGCATTTCTGCTAAGAACCGGCCCAGATGAAATTGTCATTAAGATAAGGATAAATGCGGAGGCCCTTAGCTATAGAGTTCAGTGTTACTGGATTCAGGCATATGGTGAATACCCTGGACTCAGTAACTAGCCAAAGGAAGAGGATATAAACTCGAAGTGCAGGTCTCCTGCCAAAAACCTCAGATATTTTTGTGCCATTTGAATACTGTAATATGCACATAGGTATCTTTGAGGTGTAGTAGTTACCGTGAATATGTCAGAACTCAAAATGGGAAGCAATACCTACAGAGTTAAAATTTAAAATTTTGGGACCTTGAAAATTTTGTTTTATTTTAACAAGGCCAAAATTTGGTCTCAGGAGCCCTTCCTTTCTCTATACTAGAAAAAGCTTGCAGTAAAAGTAATTTGTTTCCTGACTTTGAGGTACCTCTTCTTGAGTTACCTGGGATAGCCTGTCGCCAAGGGTAGGGTTTGCCAGATGTTCTTGATCCCTTGGTACTCTGGGCTCTCCCTCCTTTTTAAACATCTGTATTAAACCCCATTTAGAAAGTGATATAGCTACATAGGTTCAGAGGTAGGTACTAGGCTATCTGCCCGAAGGCATTTATAAGCCTAGCCAGAATGTGTTGGCTTTCGCCGCCCCCTTAGATTGGTTCCCTGTGCCTCTGTCCAGCAGAGCCACTGAAGTGATCCCCGGAGTAAACTTTGTTTTCCATCCACTCGTCAATGCTTCTCTTGAAGAGTGCTAGCGATGAGCTCTGCCTAATGTAGATTGGAATCTTGTTCCAAAGCATGGGAAGTCTCTGGGACAGGAATCTATCCCTCCAGCATGTCTTATTTATTGTTGTGGTGAGGTTTAGATCCCTAGAGCATGTGGCTTGAGGGGATAAGGTTTTCTTTAGGGCATGTCCATCAATTCTGGGTTGGACATGGCCTTGTATGTCAGGCAGAGATCACCTCTGAGCAGGCGGTATGCAACCGAGTACAGCTGGAGTTTCTTCAGTCGAGTTGCATAGGGCATCTGTTTGAGGCCAGTGATCCTCTTGGTGAGGTACTTCTGTGGTATTTCCTGCTGTTGCAGGTGTCTTGTAAGGTACATCCCAAATGGGGTGTTGTACTCTATGATGGGTCTGATGAGTGATGAGTAGAGGGGCACAATGACCTCTTGATCTGGATGCAAACCCTTTTGTAATTAGATGGGCCACATAGAAGGATTTTCTAACCACTTTGGCAATGTGATTATCAAAGGAGAGAGTACTATCTACTTGGGCCCCCAGATCCCTTATTACGTTTTCCGTATTTAGGGGACTATCACCTATGTGGTAGTTTGTAGGTACTTTGTTATTTCCAAAGGGAATTAACTATGCACTTTTTGGCATTTAGCTTGAGGCCATGATTTTGACACCAGCTTATCCGGCTCAGTGAGACCCTTTTGGAGAATGTCTGTGTCAGCCGGTGAGTCAATTATAGCCCCTAGTTTGCAGTCGTCTGTAAACTTCGTCAGCCATAGTCCTCCTGTGCTTGTCTGTACCTCTGAGAAGTATATGCCGAACAGAAGGGGGTCCTAGGACTGAGCCCAGGGGAATGCCACTTGTAACCGGTTTAGAGTCAGACCTATCTCCCACAACTCTCACCATGTGGGTTCTGTCCATGAGCCAACTGGCAACTCATCTTGTGACATAGAGGTGTATGTTCAGGCTGGTGAGCTTGTCTATAATACCAGAATGGGGAATGGTGTCGAAGGCCTTTGCGAGGTCTAGATAGGCTGTGTGTACCACCTTTCCCTCATCGATAGCCTTGGTAACTGTCTCAAAGAAGTCCACCGGGTTTAGGAGGCATGACCTGTCCTTAACAAAGCCGAACTGGGCAGGGTCCAGTGTTTGGAGGTTCCCAATGTCTCTGTTAATGAGTTCCATGATGATGCGCTCCATAGCCTTACAGACCAAGCTAGTCAAGATTATAGGGCGATAGTTCCCGGGGTCTGTTGTGGCTCCACCTTTGCGAAGCGGAATAACCATTGCTGTGCACCACTCTATGGGTACGTAGCCTGTGGAGAGGCTGAGTTTGAACAGTGTGTTTAGTTAAGGGATTAGTTTATCTTTGAGCTCGTGTAGGACACAGCCTGGGACACTTGATTGATGCTGTGTTTTTGGCTTTGGAGAGGGCTATTTTAACAGGAGTGTCTGTGATTTCAGGGGCTCTACATTCTTCTGGTATGGTTATGGGCCCTTTTGGGGTGAGAGGGGGGGTGAAGTTTGCACTGAACCTGTCTGCCAGGATGTTGGCAATATTGGGTGGTTCAGTGTATTTTGTGCCATTCTGCACTAACTCCGAGCAGATCTTGAGCATTGCCACTTCGATTCTTGACATAGCTAAAGAATGATTTGTGGTTATCTTTGGAGTCCTTGGCAAGTTTTCTTTCAAGGCTCGCTTTGGACGATTTTATGAGGGATCATAGTTTCTTCCTGTTACTGATCAGGGATGTCTTCCCTTCTTGGGATTTTACTCTTTTCTGTACTAGTTTCCTCCTTCTGTTGTATAGCTTGTTTATGGCAGGGGTCCACCAGACTGGTTTCCTTTTCTTGGAGGAGAGTGAGTCTTGGTTTTGCTTGGGATAGCATGATCCATGCATTCTTGTAGGTGCCCATAGAATGCATTAGTAAAGGATTTTAAAGCTTGGACAGCATTATCCTTTAGCATGGGGGCTTTGAAACTTTCCACCTCCGTCTTAAGTAATGTTAAGTTTGCTTTTGAAAAGTTTTTCATGGTGATTTCCTTGTCCGGAGGTGGGGGCGGAATGTGGATACCCAAAGTAATTTGTTTATGGTCAGATCTAACCAGCGAGTGGTTGACCTCTGGTGAGGAACACTGGTCGCCCATGTTGGTGATGACCAGGTCCAATATGTTGTCACTTCTGGTGGAAGTGTTGACCAGTTGATCCAGGGCGTTTGAGTTTATAAATTCTAGAAAATGTTGGGCAAGGGAGTTAGTACTTGAGTAGTTCTCCCAGTTAATGTTTGGGTAGTTGAAATCACCCAATATTAGGGTGTTTGGTAGGAACTTTGTTGCCCAGTGTTTCTAGAAATGCGGAATGGGGGTCCTGGGACATGATAGGTGGGTGATCTGTAGCAAGCTACAATTTGAATTGCAGTTTTGCTCGTTGTTAATTGCACGTGGATAACATTTGTGTTAATAGAAGAGAAAATGAAACATGCAGTAGACATACGTGTTTTGTGTTTAACAATTGTCATTCACACTACTTTTACATGAATTGCACATTTCCTGCCTTCTTTGACACCTCACCTCTCCTCCTGAACATTTCATTGCATATATCGTTCCCACAAATTCTGTTGAGTTCTATGTAATTTACTTTTTCCCTTTTCTAAAGATACTACCCCTAGTTCTTTTATTTTCTTCATAATATTCAGCATGTAGTTGGTTTAGCTGGTGAGTTCCATGTTCTAGTAATTCATTTTTTGGCAGCCGGTAACAGCATTAAAGTTATTTACTATGCCTAGGAAATTCAAGTCCTATGTCCCAGCTGAAAGTAATAATTTCCTTTGTTATAGCAATTTGCTCCCCCAACATTTCTGACAAAGTGCTCTGTAGGAATTGTTTTAAATCTGCTGGCTTGTTACGTTCTCCAAAAACATGTTGCCATTTTCATCTCTCTTTCTCATCACACTTTCAATCTTTACTTTGAGGAAAAATCTTGGATGTCTGCTTGGGGTTTAAAAATATCTACATAAACAGTTCCAGGTAAAAATCCTAAACCTTCTGAACGTTGTTGGATACCAAAGAACCTTACTGATGTAGTCTCATTGCTCCTTTGTAAATTGCCTTTCCGTTATCTCTTCCCAATCTTTTTAGCCTTTTCACCCAAACTTTTTAGCCTTTTCTGAATGACTCTTATCATGCAGTATTTATATGCCTTACTAAAATATCCATTTTCTAACAGTATCTTCTGTTCTAGCCTCAACTAAAAAATCTACCAGATTTGGTCTTTCACAAAGCACTCCCCATCCCTTCCTCTTTGCTTGTATTCTGTTATCAGTCCCTGGTAGAGAAGACATTCTGTAACCTTCAGTCCAGAGTTCTGCTTGGCCTCATCCTACTCTGTTACCTTTCCTTTTGTATTTATTCTCATTACCTGTGTTCCATTGCTAATTCTCACCTGTATATTTCAGCCCACTCTTGCCCGTTTTCTATACCTGTGTATGCAGTCATCCCTATTAGTAAAATTTTTCTCTATGCCCATGTTGTCTTAATTCTTAGAATGCTTTCTGCTACTTTGTAAATATAGTCTTGTATGGTGGTGGTTATTTTCATTAAGGACCTGTATCCAAAATCCCACTTTATTTCTCAAATTCATTCTCCTTTTCCACTTTGATTTATAGCATTTTCTTCTGTTATGTATATGAACCTTAACTGCATAGCTGTAAAGTATCCATTCAAATCAGATAATCCTAAATCACATTGTTCTGTGGGGAGAATCAGTTTATTCCAGGAATCCTTTTTTTTTTTTTTTTTTGTGGGGGGGGGGGGGGGGGTTGCAGACAAATTGGAGTTTGTATGTCTTGGATACCACATTTACAGTCCATCTGTCTGTAATTATGGCAAGCTACCATTGGTCGCAAGTTGCTAAACTACCTCATATCCATGTCTCTGACTAGATGGGGATAGGGAGGAAAAGCTGCAGTGCAGTGTTTTGCAGGGTGGAAGAAAGGAGGGGTGTTTTTATTCACAGTAGCTCCAGGTTGGTAGAAGGGTTCTGATAGCTTCTCTGCTTCCCTGTACCTTCTTGCTGCCAATTTCTCTTTTAGTAGGCCTTTTCTACCTATGTGTTATTTCCCATTTCCTTGCCTCTGATAAATGGATCCTAATTTAGAGGGATAATTCCTGCTGTGTTTTGGTAGAGAAGGATGGAATATGGTGCTGTTCTGAGTCCATGGTGTCTTTATCCTTCAGATTCGTAAATATATTGTATGCCTGGGGTCCAAAGAGAAACACATTTTGTCATTATATTATTCACAGTGTTTTGGTCTTTCCACTTGTTCATTGGATTGTGGATATCAGACTAGTAGTAATTCTATTAAATTCCCATTCTTTTCAAAATTTATGGACATCTTGCCTCACAAACTGATTATCAGTGTGTTGAGATAAAGCAATGAAGGATTCCATGTCTGAAAAATACTGCCTTGAGAAACATTTTGACAGAATTACGTGATATATCTGTCCTTTTGATTGCTCCTGTGTAGTTTGAAGAGTAATCTAAAAAATCAGATAATGTAAATCTTTGAACTGAAGGAAGTCATATTCTAGTTGTGCCATGGCCTTAATGGAATTTCATGCAGAGCCATTTTCTTTTTTGCATTGTTCCTGTGAAGCGTTTTCCACATAACACTTCTCATGTCTGTCTGTAGAGTCATTCCTACCAAATCATTTTATTTCATGCTGCTTCCTTATATTCCATTATTCTGTGATGTGTTTTAGGGATTGTCTTCAATATTTTATTTGGAGCTGATTTGGCATTACTGGTCTGTTTGAGTTCAACAACAGACCTTGCAAACTATATCTCATCACTGTTTGTCTAAGACAGCTGTGTATGCACAGGTGAATTATTTTTGTCTAATAGCCTTTTCATTATGGTATCCTTTAGCAGCTGCATTTACTATCAGTCTTTGTGCATTTTCTAAACTCTTGCAAACTGTCTTGTGAAACCAGTTTGCACAATACTTTCCAGACCCTCTATAATTGAAAAAGTTACTCCGTGGAATATTTCATTTGCTTAATAAATAGCAAATGACATCCCCAGAAATATGTCTCGTCTTTGTAATATTAATGTGGTGCATGCACAAAGATTAGCTTTAAATTGTCTCCTTCAAGTCTTATTTCCCAGAAGTCCTTGCATAATGTACTATGAAGTATTTAGTTATTGACATCATATTCAACATTTGGTTGAGTAATACTCCCTTGCGTAGCTTTGTTAAGCCCCATGAAGCTGTACCGATTCTAAAATTATCAGCACTGTTAACCCACAGAGTGGGCTGTGTTTTTCACAGCCATACATTTCAGTTTCTGTTCAGTTCTTTGCCTTAGTACAACTAGTTTGTGTACAACTGATAACATTTCTGGATTTTTGTTGTTATATTGACCCAGAATACAGCCAAGTATTGTGGATAATGTAGCATAACTTTCAGAATGTATCATTTTTTGTCTTCTGAAGTTCTTTTCCTTGCATCATTATTTAATGTAGGTACTGCTTTTCTTATTAGATTGATTTTTCTCTCTCAGTTGATTTGCAGCTCTTCTGCTTGACAAAGCAATGTGTTTCCCTCAAAACTGCTTGGATTATTAGTGTCAGTGATTCAACAGGTATCACACTCGCTGTGGTGCAGAAGGCTGTGTGGGTTCCATTCCCACACCAGTTAGACTGACTGCTGGCACTGCTCTGCAGCATAAGCTGTGTACTGCACTTCTGAGTAAGCCATCATTTTAGATGAAACTTTAAACCTGATTTCTTATGGCAGCCGTAAAGTTGCCTCTAATCCAGGCCAGGGTCTACTTGCTCAACCTGTGTTGATCCTCGAGCATCACTGTGAAGTATAAGAAATCCTATTTGGAACTGATACAAGTCCTGTAATTCATCAGTTGCAGTCTGGATACCATAAGCCAAATTGTCCAGACTAACCTGTCTGTAGATTCAAGACAACCAAGTTCTAAAATCTTGGAGACCTACAGCTTACTTGGTTCTTTGGCTCCTTATCCTAATGGTCACATTTGTCTGTCTTGTGCAGGTGGCAAGGTTCTGCATCAGAGTTCTTCCTTGGATGGTCGATCATATCTCATCCTATGGGCCTTCCAATTCATCTTAACTTATGCCCCCACCACATTGCTTGGTGGCTAGTGTGTCACCAGGTTCCAGCAGGTTGTCTTGTCTTTTCCCTCAGCCCCAAGCCATGGTTACAATGGATACTTCCCTCCTGGGGTGGGGTGCATTTCAAATGGAAGACTGCCCAAGGTGCCTGGCCTCACTTGAAGACAGTCTTCATATCAGTGTCTTGGAGATGAGAACAATCCTCCTAGCATTACAGGCCTTTCAGGACTTTTTCTCCAAAGGTGTGATAGCCATCCAGTCCAACAACACTGTAATGGTATGGTACATAAACAGGGGAGGATCCCACACATTTCCCCTGTTTTGAGAGGCCACGAGTGTCTGGCAAAGAGAATTGTCCTCACAGTGGTTTCTGATAGGAACAAACATCCCAGGAAAGTCCAGCATGCTAGCAGACAACTTGAGTAGGAGCATCCTAATGCCATTAGGAGTGATCCCTCAATCCAAAGATTGTGGCGAGTGTTCAACTGTTGGGGTCAACTTTGCTGTGATGTTTTTGTATTCCCCTCCAAAACCAAGTGCAACTGTTTCTTTGCCCTTATCCCCCCAGGAGGACAGTCACCAAGGGACAATCTTCTCCATGTTTGGTCTGCTATATACATATCCTCCATCCACAGCACCTATGATAATAATGTTTCTTCAGAAAGCAGCCCATTGCAGAGATCAAGATCCTCATAGTCCCGTTTTGGCGATGGCAAGTGTGACTCCCCTTTCTGTGACCTCATCTATTGCATACTCTTTGGGTCCTGAACCCTGTTCAGGAACTGATTTTTCACCCCTCTGATCAACCTCACCCAAATCTGAAATCCCTCAAATTTGCCACTTGGTTTTTCCAATTCCAATAATGGCTAGTGATCCCAAACTTTCTAAGAAAGTTGTCTACAGTCTTTCTTTTTGCTGCAGTTTTAGATTTCTAGGCTGATCTGTTTTCATTCTTGCCTCAGCTGTTCCAATGTCAAGGTTCAGTTGGGTGCAGTATCTTAACTTTGATGTGGACATGAATAGTATACCTTTTTGCATCGCTGAAACTATCAGAAGCTTTTCTGAAGGATACTTTCTGCCTTAGATCCCTTGTCATGGATCCAGTTCCTCCTGGGGGTTTGACACTACTTACAAGCTTTGACTAGGTCTCTGTTTGAGCCACCCACTGCTGTAGATTTGAAACTGCTTTCTTGGAAGGCTTTGTTTTTGGTAGTATCAGAACGCAAAGCCTTGTCATACATACATCCTTATCTTATTTTTTATAAGGACAGCGTGTCTCTACGTACCAGTCCATCTTTCCTACCTATGGTGTCCTGTGAGTCAAACTTGAATCATCCAATCCATTTACCTGTTTTCTTTCCCGGCTTCCGTAACAAAGGGGAATACTTGCGCTACTGCTTGAATGTTCATTGTCAGTTGAGGTTTTATTTGGGCAGGACTGAAGTGTTCAGAAAATCAAACCAGCTTTTGTCTACTTCTCCAATACTCTATTGGGTAAACCTGTTTTGAAGGTAATCTTATCCAGATGGCTTTCTGACTGTATTTCCTTTGTTTATTCATTGAAAAAATCCCTTTACCTGATAAGCCTAGAGCCCATTCCACCAGAGCTGTTCCACTTAGTCTAGCACTTCATAACTTTGTAAATCATTATAGATTAGATGTACAGTCCAGAACGAGGTCTACCTTTGGCTCCACCATTTTGCAGAAAGCTTACTGCCACCCTTGTTTGACTGGCTGGGTGGACAGAAAAGACAACATCAGAAAGTTATGTACTTACCTAGATCCATGTTGTCATTTGTCAGTCTCAACCATCCCACTTACTGTTCCCCTTTCCAAATTTCCATCTTTTTTAGCTGCTTCTGGCACAGTACAGATCGAACTGAAGTCTAAATTTGGGACTGTTTGTGTAGCTGCTTTCTTCCTTTCATACCTTGCAGATCTTTCCTCCATCTGCTTATTGGCAACTTCTTTCTGAGGAAAATCAGTGAGAACAGTGCATTATGGGAAAGGAGGTGGAGCTTTGGAGTTGAAGAGTCTGAAGTGCTAGCCTCTGATCAAATAACCTTTTAGGTTGAGACGGATGGAAAAAGACATCGACCTAGCATTAAGGTAAGTACACAACTTTCATTTTTCTATGCATTCTAAAAATTATATTTTAAATGAGATTCATGCAGTGCAAGGCAAATATATTTGTTAATTGCAGGACAAGTGAAGTAGTTTGAATAATATACTGCAGCACATTTCTGTTAAGTTTATTTCATTTGAAAAATGTATCACTCATTGTGATATACTCAGTTTTTGTGCATTTATTTAGTCAGCCGAAGAGAACACCCGCAGTAAGAGTACCAGGGTTTTTCAAGATGAGGAACTTCTTTTCAGTCAGAAACAACAGAAGGATAATGATCCAGAAGTTGATCTGTTTGCTGCTACAAAGAAACCTTTGGTATGTTTTATGTTCGGTAATAACTACTTTGCATTATACTTCATAGTTGATAGAGTAGATTTTTGTTAGTTCAATTCATCAACACTACAGTATCTTTGATAATGTTAGTGCTTCAGACACAAATGTTAGTGCTGCACTTTCTCATTAAAAATGCACTACCTAATGCCAGCAGCACAAGCCAGAGAATTTGCTTTTTCATGGCTGCTTTGTCCAGTAAATTTGTGACAAAAACTTGACACTAGATGAAGAGAAGGGATCATTTATTTTTCAGTAACTGTTATAATATTTTTTTAGTAGGGGGCTCAGTATGTTTAGCATATACTAGAGTCTTAATTCCAATACATCATGTATTCAGGCAAAAATAATTTGATTTAATAGTAGTGGATTTCAATAACATTTAGCCCCTTACCAATTTTTCTTCTGTATCTCTAACCAGACCAGTAGATTCAGATCTTGCAGTTTTTTTCCATACTTCTCTGTAGCTTGGCAGTAGTTTTCTGAATTTCATTGTGACCTTGGTTGCAGCAGATTACGTGTAGATTGACCATTCCTTATAGTTTGTTTTCTTTAGATATCCCACTGTAGACACTTAGTGTTTAACATGGATGGAAACTAAAAGAATGATTATATGTATTCTCTCCAATATTGTTTTTGTAATACAGTCCCAGAATAAGTTAGAGAACTGAGTACGTAGAGAATGTAAAATAAAATAAATAAAAATAAATAAATAAAATAAGTTCTTCTTGGCCATTGCTGGTTTGTGTGTATTGTTATGTTTTTAGGCTGTTTAAGATATAGATTCTTAAATCCCATTATTCACGATGAAGGGCTAGAGTTTCAGAAGGGCAGGACTTAGTATGGAGGCAAATGTTTTGTAGAAGGATGTGCAGAACCTACTTATCCCAGATGATTCAAAAGGTTTTTGTTTACTTGTAGTTTGTAGAGTTTGTGTGACGAGATAGGCATTATTAAGGGTTTTATTTTGCTCAGATATTGCTCTAGTGCACTTCTGCTGTTTAAAACATTGGATTGTTTGAAATGATTGTAGTCTTTTTTTCCAGATATTTTCATTTCTATCTTCAGTGCTGTGTTATAGCCCTCATATATAGTTAATATAATCTTGTTTTGAGTTTTACATATTCATTCTTTTCACAAGGCATTTAAATGTGATCTGGCCTTAATGGAAGAAAAGAGCTGCTATTCTCCCTTCAAGGAAAGTGAGGTCAGCTTGGATAGAGAGAAGTGGAGCTTGTTTCTTGCGTAGTGGATATTCTTAACCTCTCTACTGCTGACCACTTTCTGGAGGATTCTCCCCAAACAACTGAATGCTTTTGGATATTTTACTGTGTTTATAAAAGATTGCATCTTAGAAATGGCTTGACATCTTGAAAATTTCAGGGACTCACTTTTGCTTAATTATCTGTAAAACCTCCCTGGGTTGAGCTCCCAACCTTTAAAGACACTGGATCGGCAATATAATGAATTTTAGTGAAAAAAAATTAAATGTTATTTTTACACCACAACAAAAGGAAAAGCATAAAGTAACATTTTTAGTACAGAACCAAATATTTTTAGGCTTGAAGTTATAACATTATATCTGATGTTGTCAATTTAAATTCATCCTCAGTATAAGGGACTCTGATTCAGCTCGGCCACTATTTCAACTCATGAAAGCCTACAAACTCACGAGCTCCTCCCAACCCATTATGCTCTGGTCCCCATTTTCTTCAAATCTCGTTTGATGCTTATCTCGTCCAGGCGTGGTTGTTGACTGCTCCTGAGTTCATTTTCAGAATCAGATAAGTCTTTAGAAAATCTCTTTTTCCTGTTAGTATTCCTCTTTTCTGTGATTATCATCGTGCTCTATTGCTGTTTTTCTCTCTCCTTTTTTGGTGGTTCACTGTTTGTTTTCCCTCCATATCCTCTGTTTCCAAAAAAAATAAAAAAAATAAAAAAACCTCTGTACTCTAATCCAGAAAACTTTTTTCCCTTTTGTAGTTATTTTCCCTTGCCTAGCGAGTGTGTAAGTGTATATATACACGAGAGTCTGTAAGTGATGGTCCTTTTACATCTGTCATTTCTCCTGACTGTCAGCAGTTTTTTCTCTCTGTAGAATATGTCAGAGAAAGGGTTTAAAAAGTGCACTAAATGTGGGCACAAGATGCCCTTTTCTGACTGCCATTCTTTGTGAGTGTATTGCTTAGATCCAGAACACCTCACTCTGCTCCGTTGGTCTCCTCCTTCCCAGGGAGGTCAGCCTTTGAGATAGTGAAAGAAGATATTTTCTGTGCCTTCAGATCAAGTGGGTCCTCCCCCCTCGGCTCCACCCTTGACCATCCAGCTGACCTTGTCACGTGATCCTTACCACTCCATGCCACTGGGACAGCAAGTCCAAAGCTTCCAGTCTACACAGTCTGGGATTCTTACTTCTTCCTATACTTCCCCGGACCATCCCACCGAGGAAGGCCCTAGGAAGAGATGGTGTAAGAGGAAATACCTGGATTCACCCCAGGAGTCTCTCACCATGAATACTGACATTGATGAGGGAGGGGAGTCTCCCAAATCACCAACGTATGACTTCTCCTTCGGAGACATCCTTAAATTCCTAAAACAGAAGTAGGGTGGCTGGTCTATCCAAAATTCATCTCTTGAAGAGTCGGTATACTTGGAAGCTTTCAGGATTGGCCCATCTACCTCCTGGGTAGCCCCACCTGCCGATGAGTTCGTAGATCTAATTTGTCGAAAAGCTTGGAAGGAGCCTGACTCAACCGCACTCATGCCCAAGAGACCAGATAAAATTATGGCACTTCCAGTAGAAATGGGGCTATTGTAATAAGGGCATGCCGGTTGATGCCATGGTTGTGGTGGTGGCCACCAAAAAGGAACTCGCTGAAGAGAGTTTCTGTCCATCCCCCGAACAGGGAGTCTAGGGCCATGTATAGGTTTGGGAAGCGAGTATACGCTTCAGCGAATTTTGCTATATGATCGTTGAATTGTCTAGCCCACTTTACGAGAATGCAAAGGGATCTTCTCTATCAACTTTCCAACTCGTTAGCAAGGACCTGTACTGATGGGGCCCAAGCATCTGTGGCTCCTTAGCTGACTACCTTACAATTGATTGTGAATTCCTCCATGAGGCTTATCTCCAACTCTACTTAAGGCGCCTCACGGATGCCGGGTTCAGGCATATCCATTAGAAGGCATGCCTGAATGCACCTGTGTGACTTGGTGGAGCCTTTTTAAGTCTTCTGTCATTAGTGCTTCATTTGACAGATCTTCACTTTTTGGGTCCATTGTGAAAGAAACACTCTCCAGGTGTGAAAAAAGATGGAAAGACCTTGTCTGATGTTGGAGTACATTTTTCGATCCCCCAAAGAACCTTTTTGAGGAATCAATGGGGAAGTCGCAAAATATGGTTCAAGAATTGTCAAGGCCCATTCCAAGACATGTGGAACTAGTTCTCCCAGAGGCAGAGGGGGAAATGATAATGGCAGAAAATGCCATAATGACAGAGGAGGCCCGTGGAATTATGGAATCTAGATATACCATCTTTGACGGGCCTTTTCAGCGCTGCCGAAAAGGAGGGCAGATTGTTTTCCTCTGGAGGCAGTCAGGGGTTGACTTTCCCTGCACCAAGTAGCCTGTCTAAATGTAACAAATGACACTTGGATGCAGAGAATTATTACCAGAGGATATACCATACCATTTTTCTTCCCACTCCCATTGATTACAAAGCTCCCCAATGTTCCACCCAGTCAGAGGAACCCAGCAACTCAGCAAATTCGACAGTTGCTGGAAGAGAGAGTCATCCAAGAAGTCTCACCAGACAAAATAGGATCCAGATCTTACTCAGTGTTCTTTTTAATTTCAAAGAAGACAGGGGGCTCGAGACTAATTTTGGATCTTAGTGCACAAAACAAGTCAATTACTCACACCACCTTCCGGACAGTCATGGTACAGTCCTTCCTACCCTTTCTGGGAAAGGATGATTGGATGTCCTCTGCGGATCTCTAGGATGCATACACTTCTGAGTGGGAAACAGTCACTACCAATTCAGGGCACTGTTCTTTGGTCTCACCACAGCCCCCAGGGTGTTTACCAAATGCATGGCAGTGGTAGTAGCACATCTAAGGCTGCAGGGATTCTGGATGTTCCCATATTTAGACGACTGGTTCATCACCACCCCAACCAGGCATCAGTTGGTACAAGCAAGAGACCAGGTACTGAGAACTTTTCTAAATTTTGGAATCATGGTAAATCACAACAAATCAAACTTTGCAACCCACCCAGAAACTGAAATTCATAGGCACACTCTGCAATACACAATCCATGGTTGCGTTGCTTCCATTGTCGCGAATGCAGACTATCAGAAATCAAGTCAGCAGTATCATCTGCAGTATGAAGAGTTCAGTCAGAATAGTTTTACAGGTTCTAGGTTCGATGGCAGCTATAATTCTAATGCCCCTGGTGAGATATCACATGAGAATATTACATTGGATGTTCCGGACACAGTGGTCCCTTTTCAGTCACCCTTAGTCTACGAAGATAAAAGTAACTCAAATATGCAAGTGTTGTCTCTCATGGCTGGATGCAGTCTTCCCTGCTCCAACAAGGCCAACCATTCATACTCCCTCAGCCCAAGGCCATAGTGACCATGGACACTTCCCAGATTGGGTGGGGGGTCACTCCCTGGGGAAGACAGTCCAAGGTGCTTGGTCCCCCAAAGAGGCCAGTCTGCCTATCAGTGATGTTCTTCGTGTTTCACTGTTAGTCATTACATTTGGGTAATCTGCTGGCAGGTTGCCCTCAGTTGGCCTGAATAACAAAGTCATGGGTCTTGCGTCGGTTGCTTTCTTCTCTTCCATGACGTCAGGTCATCAGGGATATAAAACATACAGCCAACGCCATTTTCTTCAGTCTTTCTTGCCGCGCAGTGCCCGAAGCAGAAGCATTTCGCAAGTGCCGGTCGGCCGACTCCTGAAATTTTTGCATTCGAGTTTCGGAACCAAAGTCTTCAAACTAAAGCTAAGTACCCCGTTGGGGAAACTTTTTCTTGCTCCTTACCGATGTCAGTAAAAGTTAATAATTGCATTACTTGTGGGAAGCAAATACCTCATAAGGATTTTCATTTGTACTGTATTCCTTGCCTGGGCCCAGATCATAACGTGCCTTGCTGTCGGTTGTGTGCTAGATTTAACCAACGCACTATTAAGCGTTGGTATATTTTTGCTTCTAAATATTTTGGATCAAGATTTAATTATCCTGAAATGTCGTCTGTTAGCAATCCGACTACCGGAGTTCACAAAAAGCGCAAAGAAAAAAACAGACCATTGAGGTCCAAAACCAACGACGAAGCTTCTCCTAAGCCAGTCGCTGGTTCGCCGGTACTCAGTGAGGTGCTTTCGCAGCCCCTGATACCCGCTACTTTTGAGTCGCAGGCCTCTACCGAGACCCATTCGGAGTCTGGTATGCCGCCGAGATTCTCAGAGTATTGAACCCACGGATGTCTCTCCCTTGGATGGGTCCGGAGCCACTGAGCAGGCACCGGCTTCTGAGGGTGTTTTCAGGCCTCAACATTTTTATATAAAACCGACACCAGTCTCAAAAACAAGATGAAAATCTTCTATGTCTAAAAGACCAACGCATGAGCCACGTGCTCAGGCCCCTATGCCTAAAAGACAGATGATCAAGATGGCTGAGGACTTAATTACCTTGATCAGGGGTTCACAGCTCCCCCCTCCCCCCCCCCCCCCGCTAAGAGGCCTAGGCAAGGCACTGATTATGAATCTCCAGATCAGGTTTCAATTTCTTCTCATTCCTTTTTTGATCAGGAATTTTCTATTCCACCCTATGAGGATTCTGATGCAGAAGAATCCATCCCATCTGCATCTCCTCCTGAGGATTATTCTTTTGGAGAAACTTTGCATACTTTAAGGGAACATTTTCACTGGGAGAGTCGGGACTTCTCTGAATCAAAAAAGAGGCTCAGGGATTTCCTCCTCCTTCCTCAGCCAAGGCCTTTGGCAATTCCTCCTGTATTAGACATTGTTGATGATGTGTTTTCAGAATCAAGCATGGTTCCTGATTCCCTACCTCCGGCTCCTAGTAAGCCAGACAGATATTAACAGGGTTCCTGACTCCCACAAATTTCTATTCAAAAACCCTGCTGCTGATCCTGAGACTATTTCACAGGGTTCCAAGGGTGTAAAGGCCTCTACAGCCAAAAATCCTACCCCCTCTGATGGAGATTCCAGGGTGATGGATAGATGGGGAAAGAAGGCTTATACGTCTGCAACCTTGGCAATTAGGGCCTTAAACTGCCAGTTTCATATACTTACATAGCAGCATGTTATGGGCTTACTGAAACAGAAAACGAAATTGATTTCTGATTGTGTGGAAAATAAATAATTGCAGGAATTATTGCATTCAGCAGAACAGGTTGGAAAGCATACTTTGCAATGTGGTTTTGATTCCTTGGAGGCCTCTTGCAGGGCCGCAGTTACTGGATCTGTGATTAGAAGGCATGCCTGGCTCAAGGAGCAAAATATGCCTGATCATGTTAAAGCTAAATTGTTGGATGCCCCTTTGCAGCATGGTGCTCTGTTTGGTAATAAGGCAGAAGAGGTTTTAAAGAAAGTGGAAGACAAAGCTAAATCTATGCAAACTGTAAAAGGTTTCTTGCAAGTGCAGCCACCCAGGTTCAGTAGGCACTGGCCTTCTAAACATTGGTCCTTTCCTGTGTCCAACAGGGCCACTCAAGTTAAATCCAGGCGCTCAAAAGGCTCCAGATACAAATCAGAGGGTTCTTGCAGGTCAAAGCAATGGGGTGCCTCTACCTCTAAATCTGGAGGAAGCAAAGCACAACCCTACAGTAAGCAGTCTCAATGACTTCCCTCTACCTTCACCAAGCACTTATCTTTTGGCAGCCCCTTTGGTGGGAAAACTAGCACTTCATGCTCAAAATTGGCAGTTAATTACCCAGGACAAGTGGATATTAAGCATAGTATCCCAGGGGTACAGATTTAATTTCCATACTTTGCCAATTCCAAACAGTTGGACAGATCTGCCACAAAATCAGTGGGCAGAGGCTAATAAACAAATTATGTCCCTCGTGGATATGGGGGCTATTCAACCAGTACCAGAAAAGGAAAAAGGACAAGGTTTTTATTCAAGACTTTTCCTGGCACCCAGAAAAGACAATGCCTGGCTTCCAATACTGGACTTATCGATATTGAACAAGTTCCTGGACATTCCAAAATTCAAAATGCTGACTTTACAACAGCTACTGTCTATGCTGGGCAGGAACGTTTGGTTAATGACTCTAGACTTAAAGGAGGCATACCTGCATATCCCAATAAGGGAAGCATGCAGAAGATACCTCCGCTTCAAGGCAGGTTTTCTGCATTACCAATTCTCTGAACTGCCCTTTGGCTTATCTACTGCGCCCATGGTCTCTGCAAAGTGCCTGGCACCAGTAATTGCATTCTGCAGACAAAGAAGCATGCAAATTTATCCTTATCTGGATGACTGTCTCATTCAAGCAGAGGACAAGGACACTCTTCTTCAACATATGGCGTTTGTAAAAAGGCTTCTAACATGCCTAGGGTACACAATAAATGAAAAGAAATCCCAACTGGTACCCTCTCAAATAATTACATTCCTGGGTGCAAGCTTGAATACAACTGCCCAGATGGCTTACCTTATGCCAGACAAACAAAGGCAACTGACAACATACTTCAAACAGATGGCAACAAAAACCCAGTTATCTGCAAGACAAATTCTGCAGGCTTTGGGGTTCATGGCATTGTGCATTCTAATTCCGTATGCGAAACTGCATATGAGGAAACTACAATGGTATCTAAAAAGTTTATGGAGTCAACATTGTCACAGTCTGGAAACAATGATTCCTCTCATTCCCTGCCTACAACGTGAGTTTCTTTGGTGGGCAGAGACATGTCACCAAAATAAGGGACTGTCATTCACTGTACCCCCTGCCACCCAAACCCTAACTACAGATGCATCAGACTGTGCTTGGGGGACCCACATGGCGGGGAGATGCATGGAGGGCAAATGGAGCCCGAAACAAATGCATCTGCATATCAACCATAAAGAGATGCTAGCTGTTCAGAATGCTCTGACAGTCTTCAAGGACTTCCTTCATCCTGGACAACTACTGATAAAGACGGACAACACCACGGTTATGTGGTACATAAACAAGCAGGGGGGTACATATTCCTACCCCCTTTGCAGACTAGCCATGGCATTGTGGAACACAGCCTTGACTTACCAAATACATCTTCAAGCTCAATTCTGGCCAGGAAAACAAAATACTCTGGCAGACGACCTAAGCAGAAATCTTATGGACCTGCACAAATGGAAACTGGATCCACAAATCTTCAGCATGTTAACACAGAAATGGGGGAGCCAAGACATAGATCTATTTACCTCTCCCCAAAATTATCAGCTGGACAAATTCTGCACAAGAACTTATCACAGAAAAGCATGGAAAGTGGATGCCCTGTCCTTCATTTGGAAAAACCTATCAGTCTATGCCTTTCCCCCTCTGCTTCTTCTTTCCAAGGTTTTACTAAAAGTCAGACAGGAAAAAACAAAAAGTATCCTAATTCCTCCAGACTGGCCCCGCCAGCACTGGTACCCAATTCTAAGGAATATGTCTCAACTTCCTCCTTGGTACTTGCCTCAAATACCTCATCTACTGTCTCAGCAGAACAATCAAATTCTGCACACTCAGCTCCAAACTTTGAACCTTGTAGCATGGCTGATCATTTAATTATTCAAACAACACCTCTCAGTAAATCTGTGATGGATGTCATTTTGGAAGTCAGAAGGCCTAGTACTAGAAAGTCTTATGCTGATAAATGGAAGAGATTTTGTGCTTGGAATCAAGCACAAGGAACAAACACAGCTAAGCCCAATATTCCTCAGATTTTGCAATATTTGACTGAGATGTTTGACAAGGGCCTATCTTTTTCTTCATTAAAAATACATGCCTCTGCCATCTCGGCTCATTACAACACAGAGCCTCCCCTCTTTTCTCATCCTCTGCTTAAACAGTATGTTAGAGAGGCCAAAAATTTAAGGTCTCCCAGAAGATCACCAACTCCTGCATGGGACCTCAACTTTGTGCTGGAAAAACTCACCCTGCCTCCTTTTGAACCAGCAGCTACTGCGGATATAAAATTTCTATCTTGGAAAACATCTTTCCTCTTGGCAGTCACTTCAGCAAGAAGGGTTTCAGAACTACAGGCTCTCATGGCTGTGAAGCCTTTTATTACATTTTACCTGGACAGGGTGTCCCTCAGGACTAACTCTTCTTTTATGCCTAAGGTGGTATCCAGTGTGGCTCTTAACCAGACAATTCTCCTGCCAACATTTTACCCAAATCCGCAGAACAAGGGGGAAGCGGATTCTGCATTCATTGGATGTACACAGACAACTAAGATTCTAGTTAAACAGGACCAAATCTCTAAGGAAGTCTGAGCAACTACTGGTAGCACTTGCTGCAGGGTCAGAGGGGAAGGCTATATCAAAGCAGACTATTTCTAAGTGGATAAGCCATTGCATTCGTTTCTGCTACTTACACCATGGTAAACTTGTGCCCAAGGGGATCAGGTCACATTCCACCAGGGCTGCTTCTACCTCAGCAGCTTTTCTCAGAGGGGTTCCAACCAAATACATTCTAGAGGCTGCTCCTTGGAGCTCTGTTCATACCTTCACAAAGCATTATCATTTGCCTCTCTTGTCCAAATCCAGGGCAGGCTTTGCCACTGCAGTTCTGCAGGGCCTTCTAGCCACTCCTAATGCTATTTAGTTCCATCCTCCCATCCATAACTTTGGGATTCTACCCAAATGTAATGACTGCAACAGTGAAACATGAAGAATATAGTACAGTTGTGTACACTTAACATAAATGTAGATGTTCGAGTGTATTCACTGTTGCAGTCCGGGTTATCCACCCGCCATCCCCCTTTTCTATGACTTTTCTTTCCTTCACTATATACTAAAGCCTTTGTGGTGTATTTGCTTTTAGATGAAGGTAAAGGTTATGTTGCTAAAAGTGCATTTACATATATTTCTGTTTATTTATATATACATATATATATTATTGCTCCCCGTTTGGGGGGCACCTGACATCTGGGGCAAGAAAACTGAAGAAAATGGCATCTGCTGCATGTTTTATACCCCTGGCGACCTGACATCATGGAAGAGGAGACAGCAACCGACACAGGACCCAAGACTTTGTTATTCAGGCTAGCTGAGGGCAACCTGCCAGCAGATTACCCAAATGTAATGAGTGCAACAGTGAATACACTCTTAACATCTACATTTATGGTAGTTGTACACATCAGTACTTTCTAGAGATCATAGCGTTGCTTCTGATGTTGCAAGCATTCCAAGACTTTCTCCGTCTTGAGACAGTTGCCATTCAAACGGACAATATGTCAGTAGTTTGGTATATCATAAAACAAGGAGGAACCAACCTTATCCCCTGTGTTGAAAAACTCTGAGTGTGGCAGTAGGCGATAACCTGCAATAGTTTTCTGATGGCAATGCACATTCCGGAGAAGTCCAGTGTGATAGACAAACTCAGCAGGTCCATCCTATTACCTCACGAGTGGTCCCTCAATTCAAGGTAGCTTAAATGATCTTCCGTCATTGGGTTCAACCTTGCTGTGATCTTTTTGCATGTCACCTAAACAACAAGTGCAGCAGCTTCTTTGCTGAAGTCCCCCAATGGAGGATACACCGAGGGATGCTCCTCTCCACGATTGGCCCCTGGTATGTTTTATATGTATCCCCCAACTCCCTTGATTCCCAAGAAAGCAGCCAGATTGCAAAGCCGAGTCATCCTCATTGCACCTTACTGGCCTCAACAAGTGTGGTTCCTATTTCTTTGGCCTCATCTTCTGTTCCCACCTTGAATTCTGGATCTGACTCCAGACCTTCTGTCCGATCCGACTGGACTGGTTCACCCAGACATTCCAAGCCTAAGACTGACCACAGGGTTTCTCCAGATGTTCTTCGTGTTTCACTGTTGCAGTCGTCACATTTGGGTTATCCCTGCCAGGGTAGCCCTCAGCTGCCCCGAATACCAGAGGCTTAGTATTTCTAAGTCGGTTGCTGTCACTTCAGGACTGACGTCAGGTCGTCAGTAGTATAAAGTAAGGCAGCAGACGCCATTACATCAGTCTTCCTTGCCATGGAACCCGAAGCAGAAGCAGTTCACACGAGTGCCGGTTGGCTGCTACCCGAATCTTCTAAAGCTAAGTACCCTGTTGGGGATCCTTTTTTCTTGCACTAAGCGATGTCAGAAAAAGTTAACAATTGTCTCGCCTGTGGAAAGCAAAGACCACACCGAGACTTTCATTATTACTGCGTCACTTGTTTAGGCCTAGACCACGACGTCCCCCACTGTCACTTCTCTGCTTTGTTCAACGCCAGAACTATCCATCATTGGGCCCTTTTATTGTAGCTAGATATTTTCTCTTACAGTCCTCAAACTCTAATATGGCTTCGGTAAGCCATCTGACAGCAGATCTTCCAAAAAAATGTAAAGATAAAGACAGAGACAGACGGCACATTTCCAAGCCTACCGATGACACTTACATTAAGCTAGTCATCAGTTCTCCGGTCCTCAGTGAGGTGCTTTCGCAGCCCCTGATGCCCACTTCTGTGGATTTGCAGGCCACTACCAAGACCATTTCGGAGTCTGGTGTGCCACATAACTCTTCGACTAAGGATCCTGCAGTTGTCTCTACGTTGGATTGGTCTGGAGCCGCTGAGCAGGCACCAGTTTCCGAGGATGTCCTTTGCACTACCGATTCACGACACAAACTGACGTTTTCTTTCACGACTACCGTTCTTTTTAAAACCACCGAGTTTCTTAGGCCGAGGGTACGAACCACACACAAGAAATTGACTACCCAGTCTCAGGCACCTGCCTCCTTGCCTCAGTCCCAAATGCTTAAAATGGCAGAAGACCTTATGCTGATCAGGGGAAGCCAAGCTACCCCCCTCCTAAAGGATAAGAGATCTGTCCCCTGTAGTTTTGTCTGAACAAGAGTCAAATGACTCTGATGCATCTGAATATGAAGACATGCAACCCCTCTCCTACTTATGAGGATTCTGATGCAGGGGGTTCCATCCCTTCTGCTTCTCCCCAAAAAAACCCTTCATACCTTAAGGAAGCATTTCCAGTGGTAGAGTCAGGACTACCCTCAGTCTAAAAAGAGACTCGGGGAATTCTTAGATCTTCCACAGCACAGACCCTTGGCCATCCCCCCAGTCCTGGATGTTGTGGAGGATGTTTTCCTTGAATCCAGCTTGACTCCTGACGCCCTCCCTCCTGCACCCAGAAAACCAGACAGGTCCGATAGAGTCCCTAACTCACACAAATTTCTTTTTAAAAATCCTACTGCTGACCCTGAAGTAATTTCTCAAGGGCATAAAGGGATTAAAGCAATCTCTGCTAAGAATCTTACCCCCTCAGATAGGGATTTCCGAGCACTAGACAGATGCGGTAAAGAAGTATACACTTCAGCTACTCTTGCTATCAGGACACTAAGTTGTCAGTTTCATAGGCTAAATTTCAGCAACATACCCTGGAACTCCTCAAACTCTTCCTTTCCTGCTTGTGCAGAATCTAAAGTGTTAATGCATTCTGCAAGTCAAGTAACTAAACACACCTTGCACTGTAGTTTTGATGCCTTAGAAGCTTCTTGCAGGGTAGCAGTCACTGGATCTGTCATTAGAAGGCATGCATGGCTTAAGGAACAGCCCTTGTCAGACCATGTCATATCTAAATTGTTGGATGCCCCCTTGCACAAAATCAACTTATTTGGCACTAAGGCAAAAAGATGGAAGAAAAAACGAAATCTATGCAGACAGTTAAGGATTTCTTACAGGTCCAGCCACCCAGGTTCAGCAGGCATTGTCCCACCAAACACTGGTCCTTTCCTGCTCCCACTAAGCCAGTCAAGCCCAGACTCCGGGGAACCAGACCCCCCCAGACAGCAGCCACAGGGAATGCAGAGATCTAAGCAGTGGACTTACCTATACTTCAAAACCAGGGAGTTCTAAGCCACCTCCTTGTGGTAAGAACTCACAATGACTCACCTCCCCTACCTCCTCCCTCTGCCCACCTTCACTTACCCCTAAGAGAAAAACTCTCCTTTCACACAAGCACCTGGGCTACCATTACCAATGACTGCTGGGTTTTCAACATAGTGTCCCAGGGATACAAATTTTTCTTTCCACACCCTTCCTGCCCCAAAAGGGTTCCCAGATCTTCCTCCAAACCAGTGTGCAGAGGTGCAAAAGCAAGTCCTGTTCTAGCTCTCTATGAGGGCAGTAGAGCATGTTCCTGCAGAACAGTGAGGCCAAGGTTTCTACTCCAGACTTTTTCTGGTACCCAGAAAAGAGGGCACCTGGTTCCCCATCCTTAGTCTATCCAGTCTCAACACCTTCCTGGTGATCCCAAAATGCCCAAAATTCAAAATGCTAACCAAGGATGCTTGGCTGGCCACCCTAGACCTAAAAGAGGCCTACCTCCATATTCCTGCCAGGGAATCATGCAGGAAATATCTTCATTTCAGGGCAGGATCTCAGCACTTTCAGTTCTCCGCGCTTCCCTTTGGCTTATCTACTGCTCCCAGAGTTTTCACAAAATGTCTGTCTCCGGCCATTGCCCTTTGCAGACAAAGGAATATCCAGATTTACCCATACTTAGACAACTGCCTAATTCAGGCAGACAGCCAGGAAAAGCAGCTCAAGCACCTGGCCTTTGTAAAGCCTGTGCTAACCTCCCTATGGTATACAATCAATGAAAAGAAATCCAAACAGGTCCCCCCCCCCCCCCAAAGGATTATTTTCCTGGGAGCAAGCCTGGACACAGCATCCCAGATGGCATTCCTTCCTACTTCTCTCAACTAGCCACCAGACCCCAGCTATCTGCAAGGATGATCCTGCAATCTCTGGGGTTCATGGCATCTTGCATACTACTCATTCCATATGCCAGACTGCATATGAGGAAACTTAAATGGTACCTAAAAAGCCTTTGGTGTCAACACTCTCAAGACCTGGAGACTCTTATACATATAATTCCTTGCTTCAGAAAATATTTTCTTTGGTGGGAAAAGGCATGCTTCCACAACAAGGGACTGCCTTTCTCACCACCCACTGCTGCCCAGACCCTCACCACAGATGCTTCGGACTATGCCTAGGGTGCACACCTGGACGACAGGTGCATACAGGTCCAATGGAGCCTACACCAAATCCCACTGCACATCAACCAAAAAGAGATGGACTGTCCAGCATGCCTTGATAGCTTTCAAGCCCCTTCTCTCCCCAGGGGCTCTCCTGATCAAAACAGACAACACCACTGTAATGTGGTATATCAACAAGCAAGGAGGGACTCACTCCTACCCTCTATGCAGGCTGGCTGTGACCCTTTGGCACACAGCCTCTGCCATGCAACTCCACCTGTTAGCACAATTCCTACCAGGTTCTGTCAACTCTCTGGCAGACCAATTAGGCAGAAATCTTCTGGACCCACGCGAGTGGCAGCACAACAGAAGAACCTTCACCCTAATAACTCAGAAATGGGGCACCCCCGAAGGTCGACCTCTTTGCCTCCCACACCAACCATCAGCTCAGCAAATTCTGCACCAGGGAGCATCACTGCATGGCTTGGAAGGTGGATGCCCTGTCCTTCCCCTGGGTCAGTCTGTCGGTCTATCCTTTCCTCCACTACCTCTCATCCCCAAGGGTACTGCTCAAAGTACAGGAGGAAAAACCAAGGACAGTTCTAATAGCTCCAGACCGGAATCGCCAGCACTGGTACTCCTTGCTGTGCAGCCTGTCCCCACTGCCACCATGGCATCTTCCTCAGATTCCAAACCTCCTGACCAGAGGGAAGGGGAATTCATGCATCCCCAATTGCAGACACTCAATTTGGCAGCTTGGCTTATTCCTTAACACCCGATCAGTCTGCTAACCTCAGTAAACAGGTTCTAGATGTTATACGTGAGGCCAGACGCCCTGGCACAAGAAAGTCTTATGCTGACAAATGGAAAAGGTTCTGCACCTGGATTCAGGCTAAGGGAGCCAATACAGCACAGCCCTTCCTTCCTCTCATCCTGGATTAGTTAGCTGACCTACTACACAGTGGCCTCTCTTTTTCCTCTATTACAATTCATGCCTCTGCTATCTCTGCTCATTTTCCCACTGAGCAGCCCCTTTTCTCATACCCCTTGATCAAACAGTTCCTAAGAGGGGCTAGTAACTTGAGGCCACCCATTAGAGCACCAACCCCATCTTGGGACCTTAACTTTGTGTTGGAACAGCTCACCCTGACCCTCTTCAAACCAGCTTCTTTTGCAGAGCTAAAATTTTTCTCCTGGAAGACAGCTTTCCTTCTGGCCATCACTTCAGCCAGAAGAGTCTCTGAGCTGCAAGCACTCATGGCTGTGGAACTCTTAATCATCTTCCAAGCTGACAAGATATCCCTCAGGACTAACCCATCCTGCATTCCCAAGGTGGTGTCCAGTGTGGCTCTCAACCAATCCATTCATTTGCCCATCTTTTTTCCTAATCCCCAGAACAAGGGGGGGAAGGATCCTGGACTCCCTAGATGTGCACAGACAGCTCATATTCTACCTAGACAGGACTAAATCCTTCAGAAAGTCTGATCAGTTGCTGGTTAGCTTTGCTACAGGGGCAGAAGGCAAAGCCATCTCCAACAAACCATTTCCAAATGGATAGCACACTGCATCCACCTCTGCAACTTTCCTCAGCGGAGTCCCCACCAGGGACGTCCTGGAGGCTGCCACCTGGACATCTGTTCACACTTTTACCAAACATTTCCACCTGCCTCTCTTCTCTAAATCCAGGGCAGGGTTTGCCTCTGCAGTCTTGCAGGGCATCCTAGCCAGCCCCTAGTTCCCTTGGCTGCCTCCACCCATTTCCTCAGCTTTGGGAGTCAACCGAAATGTGATGACTGCAACAGTGTAACACGAAGAACATAGTATTGTTGTGTACACTTACCATAAATGTAGATCTTCAAGTGTATTCACTGTTGTAGTCCTGGTTTCCCTCCCTCTGTCCCCCCTTTTTTCTTCTCTTTCCTTACAAGGGACATATTGGTATTTACTTTCTGCTGGTGGGGTTCTTCCACCAGAACCTGGCTCCTACTTGGGGGCTCCTGACAGGTTAGGGCAAGAAAAACTGATGTAATGGCATCGGCTGCCTTTCTTTATACTACTGACAACCTGACGTCAGTCCTGAAGCGACAGCAAACGATGCAGAAATACTAAGCCTTTGGTATTCGGGCCAGCCGAGGGCTACCCTGGCAGGGATAACCCAAATGTGATGTCTGCAATAGTGAATACACACTCAAACATCTACATTTATGATAAGTGTACACAACTATACTTTCCGCTGATGGGCAGGCAACCTATGCTTTTTTCCCCCCAATCCATTCCATTTTATTATCGTTTCATAAGCTGCCCACCAGAAGGTTGTATAGAAGCAAAAGGAAGCGTTTTGTCTTTTGGGCAGAGCAAAATCACAGCACGTATTCATGCAGTCTTTGATTTTCTAGCTTAATTGAATTTTAGTGAAAAAATTTAAATGCAATTAAAAATGAAAGCATAGATCCGCAGTAGTGGTGCAGCGGTAGCTTTGTCGCCTCACAGTAAGACGCTGTCCGGTTCGACTCTCAGCTAGAGCGTCTTCTACGTGGAGACATGCATGAATGGGCGTACCTTCGTTGAAGGTTGTGTGTCAGGGCTGTCACTTCGGTACGTAAAAATCAACTGCCAATCAGTAGCGGACCGGAGTTCTGCTGTGGCGACCCCTAACCGGGAGAAGCCGAAAGACACAACAACAAAATCAAAGCATAAAAATAACTTTTTAGCATAGAAATAAATGATTTTTAGCAATGAAGTTATAACATTATATAGGTATGCTTTCAGTACTGAAGAGAACTGAAAGCCGCAGTTTTGTTTTCACGTTACTGTTCTGCAGATGTTGCAGTTTGTCAATTCCATAGGGCCATTCTGGCCTGAATTTGATACTAAATTAAAATGACAGACTTTCTGCTGCTTCAGGAAAGCAGACCAAGGAAGTATTCAGAAAAGTGTAGTGCTTCTATAAAGCACTAATTAATACAAGTTAATATTTTTAACTAGTTTTCCAGAATGTGTTTGTGTGGTCTTGTTAAGCATTTCAGGTACATGTTTTTGTTGTACTTAGGTGTTACATGTTTGTGATGAGTACTTTGACACATTATGTGAAATTAGATAAAAATAAAACAAAAAACTCTTGCATTAATTAGCATTTTACATAAGTACCACACTTTGCTGAATACCTCTAGAACCAGATGTACATATATTACTGTAACGTTTAAAATGACAGAAACGATCACTTCTTCTGGGAAAAAGCATTAGTCTGATTCTTATTTCAAAGCACTACACTAATGATGCAGTTCAGATATATACATAGTCTGACAGCCTGAGAAGTACAACATATATGTGTTTATTGTGAATTAAATGGCAAACACAAATCATCCAAATGACTGTATAAGACTACTGGTGGTATCTAGCAATTTTAGGAATATACCTCTGAAAATATTTGAAATGTAGCAAATTTCTTATAATACCATGTCATGACCATTAGCTACGGAATGCATTTTCTAGTGATTCCTGGTTTAAAGATGCATGCACAGATTTAACTTTATGTAATGTACTTTCCTGCTTACTTTTATAAACTTTGTCTGCTCAGTTAATCAACATCTTTTTAAAGTTGGACTACATTACTGTGTTTAAACAATGTGCTATCTTTCTGAGATGATTGACTGCAGGTCTTGCCTGATACAGTTCATTCACTTCAAGGCTGGACTGGTCCTTGCAGTCTGCGCCTCTGTCTACATCTTTGAGGCTTTCCTAAGGCAAACTCCTTGTTCACATAATGCACCATGCTTCACTTTCTCCAGATTGTTTTCCGTCTGACCAGTCATCCAAGACGATCACAGGCTCAAGTGATTTTTCAGAATTTTTTTAATCTACTTTAAGGGTGATAAGTATTCTTCATTATACGTTGTCTTCTGTGTAATTTTGTATATGAGATAGTATAACAATATTTTTGTTATTCGAAACTTTAAAGTTACCTCTCCTGTTCCCACCTGATAGCCATTGACTTGGCCTTTAGTAATTTATTTGTCTTTTGGTTCTGTTTTATTAGCATGAATGGACAGAAGATAAGGCCTTAGACTTTAAAAAGTGTTTAAAGTATAGCCACAAGGTTCCATCTAACACACACACACACGACCTTTGTGTCATGTGCCAGTTGTTGGAATACACTTGGAGGCCCAACGTGCCATTTATAAAAAACCTGTAGTAGGTTTATTCAGAAATAAGCTTATTGTGAAAGGATGACAGACAAGCAAAAAGGCACAATAACAGAAGCAGTTAAACATCTTTAATTAAAAATCAACATAAAACCATCATTTCTAGCACATCGCCACAAGAACTAATGTAATAAAAATGCATTAAGCATTCAGCTAGAAATTTCAAAAATCATGAAAACTTCCTAATGGATACTGACCCAGAGGCAGGAGGTATCCACAAAGTCTGGGATTCTGTAGTCTTCAGGGATGGCAGTTCATACAGGACAGAGATATCAGGGAAGAAATATACAGAGGCAATATTATTTCATTCTTTTCGCACCCAGACAGCCTTCTCTCAGATTCCTGGGTGTCTGACCCCATCAGAAGGATAGTCAAACTACAGGTTTCAAACCTTCTGAGTGAAAGAGCCATTCAGGAGGTCCCACCAAGACTGTAGAGGATCTGGGATTTGGCTCCAAAAAAAAAAAAAAAGAAAAGAAACCAAGTTCCAGATGCTCATGGTTTATTTTTCTAAGTTGACAGGAAGGAGTCAGCATGTGCTATTTGGATGTCCAGGATGCCTACGTGTATGCGACGTCCCCACTCAATGGGCCAGTAATCAAGGAGCCTAAATCCTTACCATTGACACTGGAGAGGGACATTCACTTGGAATACCAGTGGATGCACTCAGTATTTCCAGATGCAGACCTCTCTGCATCCAGCAAAATTTCCCCTTAAGAGCACAGAGGGCACACACTCAGCCCAGTGTCTGGTGTCTCTGTCTCTCCCAGGTGAAACCAGTGCTCCGTGTCCCCGCCCCAAGTAGTTGACGCACACACACACGCACTCTTTGAGATTTGATTCACACACACACACACACACACACACACACACACACACACACACACACACACCTGGGAAAGGCTGGCACAGATTACCCGCTCTACCAACTTTGCCCAGACTACAAGGTAGATTCACTGCCACCAGTCAGGTACTATAAGGCTCTTAAAAGGGTACCCAGTTATACTGAGTGAAGTTAGTATTGATGCAAATGTTAATGTTGAGCAAACAGCAAGGCTTTCAGTAGTGGCCAGAGTTATCACCAAATATATGCAAATGCTGTCAAAGCTTAAATATTTTTCTAAAATGACCAGCCACAGTGAGAAGTTTTAATGTATTTAATAATAAATAAAAGAACATGAGAACACTAAATATCTATTTACTACCAGAGTTTCAGTCACAGGCAATATTAAAATAGCACCAATGGAAAGTTTCACAGAGTTATAGAAAAAATAGTACTTCTAATCTTGCTACATTTTCCTGACTAATCTAAAAGAATTGCTGTTCCTTAATTAAATTACTTAATACCTCAAGGCAAGATGATGTGATTGAGTGGTCTTTGTTGTCATATCTAAGGTAGAATACAGAATGCTGAGAGCAAACTCCTACTAATATCTAAATATTATTTGTGACTTACAGAATGATATCACACACATCTGGTCATCCAGTGTTTCCCATGCTATCACCATTACTAGAAGGCGACAGGATTTTAGCACCTATGTGTTACCATACACATAGATAGTTTTGCTCAGGTCTTCTGGAAGTCATAAACCTAAAGGAAATGAAACCTGTTCTCTAGCACAAACATTGCCATAAAGTAATTTAATTTCAGATATATTTTTAGTGTGCTGAAGCTGGATTGTGATTAACCTCTGCTCTTCCAGTATCCTCAGAAACGTATACATTTATATTCAGTTGCTATACATTTAATTCAGTTGCAATAATGCATGTACATTTTTCTTTCCAGCAGGGCACACTGTTGATACATTTTAGCACAAGCAACTTTAGAAATACATTTTAAACACAAGCATCTGTACAAATCAGTTTGATACACAAATGACATATAATTCTTTACAAAATTCCAGCTAACTGTGTTGGCATATGTTATAAGTCCACTGCTCTATTTCTTATGGCATGGCTAGCAGTACCTCCTATCACCATACTGCATATAAAAATTGCCAAGGCATCCAAGGAGTTCTTGCACTTTAGGGCTATAAATGGTAACAATCAGTTCAGAGCCCCCCCCCCCCATTTAGTCTCATCACAGCCCCAGGGTATTCACCAAATACATAGCAGTTGAAGCTGCTCACCTAGGATTGTCTGGAATCAAAGTATTGCACTAACCTAGATGACAGGCTTCTAATGCCTTCCACAATTGTATCTCAGGAACGTGAAGGGACTACTTACTACAGCTGTTCCTGTCCTGTTGGAATATCGGTGAACACTGCATAGTCCCAGGCGGAGTCTTCACAAGCTCAGGCTGCCACCTGAACACACTAATCAGTAGGTCTTACTGCAGAAAGAATTCATTCCCTACAGCAGATGTTCAACCCTTTTTGACACATCCCATGCCAATGGCAGCCCTCAGGTCTGTAAATTTTTAGTCACATTGTGGCAGTCATCATACCGGTCAACTTCTTAGTTCAAGAAATCTGGAAAATCCTGACAAAATGAGGGGGGGGGGGCAAAGGTCCAAAAATAGTGACAGATTTTAAATCTTGCTGTTATAAACGTAGAAAGTTGCTAGAATAACAGTGTGTCTTATATATTTTCTGAGAGATTTGAAATCTGAAACTCAAGTGTATGTCGATATTTGGTGACTTCATTCCTCAAAGGATCTGAGTGATTTGCTAGAAAACCAGTAATTTTATGAGGAACAGATCAAAAATATGAGGCAAAAATCTGGACATTCTGCCAAAATCTGGACAGTTGAGAAGTATGGCAGCCATCAACTTAGTTCCCTTTTCTAGATTTCACATGAGATTTCCACAGTGGTCATTACAAGTATAGTGGTTTTCAAACGTCTGACCCTGTGATTCAAAATATTTGGTTATTCCCCCAAGCATATTGCATGCATCTGTTCTGGTGGGTTTATATGTAATTTATTAAACTGGAATTTCCTGAATCTGTTCCAGTTCCTCCTGTTCTTCCAGCATTGGAAGTTGTGTTTATTACAGCTTGTAATTTGCCTGACAGCCATCTTGATGCCCCTGCAAAAGCAGTTAGATTGTTTAAAGTTCTCTAAACCCAGATCTGACCCTGCAGTGATTTCTTTGGTAAATTCTGCTACTGCTAAACATCTGGTTAATGCTAATCACGTTTTTCTGATAAGGGTAGGAAAGCCTTTGAAAGATTTGAAAAAAAATTTCTTTTGCTACACTTATTTGTAGAATTCTTAATTGCCAAGTTCATATGTTAAAGCTTATGATGTGAAGTTGTTCTAACTTGCCATTCAGTCTTACTGATGGGTACGGAGCCGATCTACTACAAAGCTCAAGGATTTCAAGTAGTTTGAGGGCAAGTCCCTATCCCATGATGCACGTAGAGTTACCCCATATCTAGTTTGCCGCTGCAACTGATCGGAGGTTCTTGCTAGCCTGGGCCAGTAAAAACTTTACTATTATTCTATTTCTAAAAATTATTGAGATTTTATTGTTAAAATAGTTAGATATTTAGGTTAGATAAGCTCTTATAGCTGTATCTGCAGTTTTCCCTTCCCTTGTGTGCCTTTTGTAAAAATTTTATAACTGTTAGAGTTAACTTGCCAGTGTGTAGTTTAGTGATTTTTCACTTATATTATCTGCTTAGATAATTTGTGTGTGTGTGTGCTTGTTAGTCTTAGCTTGAGGGCTTGTGGTCTTATATTTAGCCTGTTTTTTATTAGAAGGCTTATTAATAATTCATTGTAGTTAGCCTTAGTTTAAAGGGCTTGTGTGTGTTTATAGTTGGCCTGTTTTTTATTAGAAGGCTAATTTATATTTGTTGTTGTTGTTGGGTGTGTCCATTTCTGTCATGGCTGTTGACGACGACAAGCACCCTAAGTCAGGGTTTAAAAAATGTAGGCAAAAGATGTCTGTTACTGACTGCCATGTCAATTGTGTCTACTGCTTAGGTGCCTTGCACTTACAAGAAACATGTTCCATATGCCATTCCTTTTCCTCTCAGGTTCTCCAAGAGAGAAAGAGGAAACTTATTGACAGGGGTTTGTTGAAACCTTCTTTCCAGGAGGCTTTGAGTAACCAGGATGGCTCTAGTAAGTCCTCCAAGACTTCTGTGGATTCAAAAAAGTCTGTGATATCAGCTCCACAGGTCTCGGAGCCGACTGTCTTTTCTTTTTGGAGCCGGTCCCCGGTTTTGGAACCGGTATCCGAAACTCCAAAATCTCCACTACTTCAGTCAGTACCATTGATTCATTCATCTCAGTCTTCTGTTAGCCTTTCAGATTTGGATGTGGATCGGGTGGTGCAGAAGCTTTTACAGGCCCCGGCCTTTGCAAAATTATCGGCTCTGACCTAGGCGGCTTCGGAGCTGAAGACCTTTATGCCAGCTATAACTCTTCCTCCTCCGAGCCATACCGGTCCTTCAGAGCCGGTGGAGTCGGACTTGCTGATTGTGGAGCCTTCGGAGCCAACGCGTGCTCCAGTGTCTTCGGTTCCATTCACTCTGATGTCCTCAGAGCCGACACTCTCTGGTCGGATCTGGGGAGGATAGTGAAACCGGCTTGTCGGTTCTGACTCTGCCTCTCGGGGCTTTGGCTCAGATGAGCTTGGCTCCTACATCGGGCTCGAAGCCCACTGTCTCGGTGTCAGGGGTAACGACTGTTTCCTCAGATCCGTCAGTCCCTTCGCATCAGAGCAGTGGTGCCTTCAAAGCCATGAAGATGCTTATGTCTCCCAAGACATCCTCAACCTCAGGTCTGGCTTCTTCATCCCTTAAAGCGCCTGTGTCTGCTTCTGCCTCACTGATCCTAGCAAAGCACAGAGACCCAGAGCCTTAGGAAGCCCCATTGGGTGGCTCATGATCTTCCGAGACTTCACCAGAAGCTCCCACCGATGAGGTTCCCAGGAAGAGAGTGTGTAAGAGGAAACAGATTCCCCTCAGGAGTCCCTAACATCTGATACTGACTTGGATGAATCAGAAGGGTCCTTATATTCCCCCTCTGGGGATATCTCATTTGCAGAGGTACTTGAAATCCTTAGGCAGAGGGGTGACTGGCAGTCCACCAACCCTGCTGACGAGGGGTGACTGGCAGTCCACCAACCCTACTGACGAGTCAGTTCTGAAGGCTTTCGGGTCTCAGCCCTCCACCTCTTGGGTGTCTCTGCCCTTCGATGAGCTTATGCAGCTGGTTTCAAGAAGGGTGTGGGAGTCTCCGGACACCATGGAGCCGGTCCCTAGGAGGCCTAATAAGTTCATTTCTGCCCCCCAAGATAAATCCTTCTTGACCAAAGGTGTGCCATTTGATGCCATGGTGGTGGCGGCAGCCACCATAAAAGAAATGTCTGAAACTTCCTCGTCTACCCATCCTCCTAACAGAGACTCCATGATCATGGATAGATATGGGAAGCACATGTTTAGTTCAGCGACTTTTGCACTTCGTTCGCTTAACTGTTTAACCCATTTTATGAGACTACAAAGCAATCTCCTTAAAGAGCTGGGAGCTAATCTTCAGGGTACAGTAGCTGCAGGAGCTACAGACAACGTTGCCTCCTACCTTGCTACCCTCAAGTCCATTGTTAACTCGTCCATGCGCCTCATTTCATATGCAGCTGATGAAATGAGCAGGGCAGCGGGTACAGGAGTTGCTCTTAGGAGACACTCCTGGATGCGCTTGTGTTCCTTCGTGGACCCCTTCAAGTTATCCTTTGTGAATAACCCTTTTGATGGCTCGTCCCTTTTCGGGCCCAAAGTTAAGGAAACTCTGACCAGGTGTGAGCAGGAGGGAAAGACTCTCTCTGCTATCGGAGTCCATTTTCCCACCCCTACTAGACCCTATCCCAATGGTCAAAAGGGAGGAAAAATGTGGTTCAAAAAAGCCCAAGGAGCCTTTCAGGACACACGTGGTGAACCCCCCTCCAGGGGCAGAGGAGTGGGCAATAATGGAAGAAGCCGCCCTCGTGGCAGAGGGGGTCTGCAAAACAAGTGCGACAGAGATCACTTCTTTGGGAAGCCCTACCTACCAGCGCTCCTGAAAGGAGGCCTGACTGTCCTGCTCTGGAGGCAGTCGGGGGTCGCTATCTTTGTACCCAGACACCTGGCTCAAAATAAATGACAACTGGGTACAAAGTATCATTTCCAGATGATACTTCATCCCATTCGCCACACCCCCTCCATCGACAAGAACAATCCCGGACATTCCACCCAGTTACAGGGAACAAGCAACAGTAGAGGTCCAGATGTTGCTAAGAGAAAGAGTCATCCAACCACTTCCAGCAGACCAGACAGGATCCGGAAAAAGACAGGGGACTGGAGACCTATACTGGACCACAGCAGAGTAAACAAGTCTGTAAAGAAAGAGAAGTTTCGGATGGTCACGCTTCAGTCGATACTTCCCTTCTTAGGGAAAGACAATTAGATGTGCTCCATAGATCTCCAGGATGCGTACTACCACATAGAAATGGCCAGGCCATCCAGGGATCATCTGTGCTTCCGGCTGGGAGCCAATCATTACCAGTTTCGAAACCTGCCCTTTGGTCTAACTACAGCCCCCAGAGTGTTCACCAAATGCATGGCAGTGGTCACGGCTCACCTGAGACGTTCAGGATTCCATGTGTTTCCGTACCTAGACAATTGACTCCTCACCGCCACCACCAAGCATCAACTCATTCAGGCCAGGGAATCCACTCTGTCACTCTGCAACTAGCTGGGCATTAAAATAAACTCAGATAAATCTGCCTTGTCGCCATCGCAGCATATCGTCTTTATCGGAGCAGAACTGGACACCACCACCACCACGCTAAGACTTCCAGTAAAAAGAGTCTTACTTCTCCGTCAGCAGGTCCACATTCTAATATCGAAAAACAAGGCTCCAGCATCAGAAGTTCTGAAATTGTTAGGTTTGATGGGAGCAGCAATTCTGGCCATACCACTGGGTCGTATGCACATGTGGATACTACAATAGCTGTTCACTCAATGGTCTTACCAAGAGCTCCCCATGTCTCACATGATAATGATCACAAGTTCCTGCAAAAAGGATCTTCAGTGTTGATTGACCTCACTTCATTTTATGATAAGCCATCCATTTGTTTTACCCCCACCAGCAGCCACAGTGATCATGGGTGCTTCACTGATAGGGTGGGGGTGGGACATTTTCAGGGAAGGACAGCCCAAGGCACATGGACCGATCAAGAGACACATTTGCATATCAGTGTCCTACAGATGGCAGCAGTACTTCCAGGACTCTCTTCCTCTGGGTACGATTACGATTCAGACGGACATGTCAGTGGTCTGGTACTTGAACAAATAAGGAGGAACCAGCTCATACCTCCTTTGTCATGAGGCCCTAAGAGCATGGCAGTGGGCTATATCCACCCAGCACTTTGTTAGCAATGCACATCCCTGGGAAATCCAACGTGATAGCAGACGAGCTGAGCAGAGCAATTGTGTTGCCCCACGAGTGGTCCCTCAAGACAGAAATAGCGGACAGGATATTCCGCAGGTGGAGCCAGCCTTGCTGCAACCTTTTTGCCAGTCATATGAACACGATATGCAGAAGCTACTTTCCCCTGATTCCCCCTCCGGGAGAAGCCCCAAGGGACGGACTCATTCACGATTGGCCCCCGGGTCTCCTCTATGCATTCCCACCAATCCCGTTGATACTCAAGGTATTACAGAAAGCGAAAGCCCTGGGAAGGACCATCATTCTAATAGCTCCTCATTGGCCTCGTCAGATTTGGTTCCCCTTCCTTCGACTTCATCTTTTGGAGGACAACTGGATTCTGGACCCAGTTCCAAACCTTCTGACGCACTCGTTGGGGGAACTTCATCGCTCTCTGCAGTCACTGAAGCTGACAGTTTGGCTGCTCCAATTCCCATCATAGCCGGGTTCCATAACCTTTCTAATGAGACAAAGCAAATTTTCTTATCCTCTCATAAATCCTCTACGAAGAGGTTATACCTGAGCAAATGGAAAAAAATGTCTATATGAGCCTCTAAACACAATATTGATCCTTACCAAGCCCCTATGACCTCTATACTAGAATTCCTGACCATGATCTTCAGTAAAGGAGCTGCAGCAGCAATAGTCCATGTTCAACTTGCTGCCATCTCTAACTTTCATCTTGGATTCGAAGGGTTGAATATTATGTCACACAAATTATCCAAAGCTTTTCTCAAAGGGGCCTTTCATATTAGACCACCTGTGAAATCTCCCTGTTCTCCTTGGAATCTAAATTTTATGCTTTTCCACATAATTCTTCCTCCATTTGAACCAGCTTCCTCATGTGACCTCAAATTTTTGCCATGGAAAACTATCTTTTTAGTGGCTATTACTTCTGCCTGCAGAGTGTCAGAGCTTCAAGCCTTGTCCATTAAGCCTCCTTATTTGATTTTCCATGCTGACAGAGTCTCACTTTGAACAAACCCCTCTTTTTTGCCCAGAGTTTGCAATGAAACTAATCTCAACCAAATTATTGATTTGCCAGTTTTCTTCCCCAGTCACTCCAACAATCTAGAGTACATGCTGCACAAACTTGATGTTCACAGACAGCTCAGATTTTATTTGGATAGATCAAAAGATTTCAGGAAATCAGATCAGTTTTTTGTTTCCTTTTCAGACTCCAGGAAAGGTATGCCAGTGGCTAAAACAACTGTCTAAATGGTTATCTGATTGTATCACCATTGCTTATTCAGCTGCCAGTATGCCCTTACAGTATAAAATTAAAGCTTACTCAACCCGAGCAGTTTCTACATATTCTGCTTTTTCTGCCAGACTTCCTATTGATAACATTTGTGCAACAGCCACTTGGTCAAAACCCCATACCTTTATCACTCATTACAAGGTTGACAGGGCCTCTAGGGACAGGGCCTCCTTTGGATCCACAGTCTTGAAAAATATACTCCTGTCAGTCACCCAAGGTAGATGGTGCTTGGGACGCTACCCATCAGTAAGAATGAATGGCGAGATAGAACAACTTCACATAAAGAATTTATGTACTTACCATAACATTCCATACGAGTTGTTCATCTCGCCTTCATTCTTACGTCCCTCCCTCCTACCCCCTTCTGGGCTTTCAGAAGACTGAGATGCTAGATCCTTCCTGGTCACTCAACCCTCCTATACTTTCTCTCTTATGGAGTTATAGAATGACATATGGTATTATTATACGCAGCAAACAAGATCTGATTCTAGGTGCATCATGAGATAGGGACTTGGCCTCGAACTACTTGAAATCCTCGAGCTTTGTAGTAGGCCAACTCGGAGCCAAGGGATCGGCTCCAAACCCATCAGTAAGAATGAAGGCGAGATGAACAACTCACATGGAATGTTATGGTAAGTACATAACTTCTTTTTTGCTTCTATTAAGAATATGAGGAATATTATAGCTACGTTTCCATCTTCTGAGGAGACTTCCTCTTTGTGTAATCTTATCACATCTGTGTCTTCAGTGAAAGTGACTAAACACTCTTTGAAGTGTGTGTGTGATTTAGCTGATGCCTCTACCAGAGCTAGTGCTACTGCTGGAACTGTTAAGAGAAGGTTTGCTTGGCTGTGTATGCAAAATGTATTTGAGGATGTTAAACTGGAAATTTTGAATTCTCCTATAGACAGGTTGTTTTTAGTACATCTGCTGCTGAGTTCCTGAAAAAATGTGATGAGAGAGGGAAGCCGATTCAGGGGATTATTCAGATTTTTCAGCCCGCCTTCTTTTTCCAAGTTTGTAAGGTGTCCTGGCAAAAATCACTGTTGCAGTATTCCAAAAGGGGAGTTTTCACTACTGACGTCCTGCCAGGGTATCAAAGCTTAATCTTCCCTGGATCATACATCTGACATATGACCTCAGCTCACAAGCATAAGGGTATATAGTTAGACATTTGAAAGTAGATTCTTAGACTGCCTTGCTTCCAGCCCGAATGCATGTCTCACACCCTTCAAACTGATCTTTGCATATTATGCTGGTACTATAGCTGCTAAAAAAAAAACCAGATAAGTGCCTTTTTGGAACTATCCTTTACTTGTACAAATAATTTTTCAATATGTGTGTTAAATATCAGCTGGGAGAGGTAAGTGCATGTGTTGTTGACAAATTCCCTACAAAGACCTCCATACCTATTACCTATTCTGTCTCAGCATGGAACACAACTACAAGACCTGCTCCATTTGCCAATCCTTTATGGGCAAGACTCATTTATCTTCACTCAACACCTTCTTAGAGACCCAAAGTCTTAAGTATTTCGCCCACTCCAAGATGGCGGATTCCGCTTCACTGGATGCATCTCCATCCCAGCAGCAAAACTCAAGACACGTAAGCCTGATACTCAGTCTAATTTCAACACACCCGCTGAGGTTATAGAACCATGGTACATCCTACTGTACCTCTGATGACCTGTACCATGACCTCACCTGAGGCTAGTATGGCATTAGAGGGTCATATGACTGGAGACCATTTTTAATGAGAAGGGGGAACTGCGGCTTATTTCAGAGGGAGCAGAAGGCATCCCACTGATTGTAGTCAGGGAAGAGATTCCTGGAATGTTAATTGAAGTATGTCAGGCCTGTGAGCCACCTTGCTTGGTTCAAGACAAAAGAACAAAAGACATATCCTTTCACTCCCTCCAGCTAGAGAAAAGGAGTGGATGGTCTTCTGTCATTGTCTGCTCAAGGCCATTATGGTCCTGAAACCATGTTCTTTGTCTTCTCCCCACCCCTTCCTACCCGTCAGAAAATTACTTTTGATTAATTTTTCTCTGGAGAGAAGATGCCTCTAACTCTAACCATTCTCTGCTTTACTCCACTCAAAACCAGTCACCTGGTCAGGATCCTTCAGCTGATTAAAACTCAATCTCTCCTGTGGAAGAGGCTTCTTTCAGGGAGACAATTTTAAACATAATGAAACATTTTGAGTGGGAGTCTAGACAAATTTCAGAGGTCCAGGAAAGGTACTACAAACTTTTGGAATTGGGCAGTTCTGCCTATTACTTGTCCCTCCAGTTCTGGAGGCCTTTTTGGATGCCTTCCAGTCTACCTGTACATCTCCTGATTTGTAGGCTCCTGCTCCCAAAAGGACAGACAGGTTCTACACAGTTCCAGATTAAGTTAAATTCCTCTCTAAGAACCCTGTGGCAGACCCATCTGCAGTGCCTCTCTCATAGGACAAACCTTTCTAAATTGTTCCCCGATGCAAATACGCTACCTTCAGATATGGCCGGGGACAGTAGGACCATGGATAGGTGGAGAAAGAAGGTCTACACTTCCTCTACTTTGGCTTTGATGGCTATTAACTGCCAGACTCACTTGACCAAGTATTTATTGTCCAAACAACAGTTTCTGTCTCTGGCTAATCAGGCCATGCAGTTGGCCAGACATAGTACAAAATGTAGCTGTGATGCCAATGGAGGCTTCTTCCAGAGCAACTGCTACTGGTGCTGTCATCTACAGTTATGCATGGTTGCACAATCAACCTTTGCCAGAGGATTTTAAAGCCAAACTCAGTGATTCACCCTTAGACAAGCATCTTTTGTTCAGTTCACTGGCAGCCAACTTATTTAAAGCATTACAAGAACAAGACAAAACTATGAAAAACCTGCAAACAGATTCTGCTTACCTTTCTACCCGGATACCAGAGGAACTACCCTGCCAAACCCACTTGTTTCATTAGAAGAGCATCCAGACTATGTTAGAAACACAGGAAGGCACTCGGGAAGACATTTTCAGTGAAACCTCAGAGGTGACCCCAGATTTGGGGGCCTCCCTTCTCAGAGAAATCACTGTGACTGTTTTCCAAGTCCTCCCTCTCTGTCTGCCTCCCTCACTAGGTCCTTCTCTGACCCTCTCCAAAAGACTAACTCAGTCTATTTCAAACTTGGAAAAGATTACCACGGACCAGTGGGTGCTTTCTATCATAAAAAGGGGTTATGACATGCTGTGAAAGGAACTCCCTCCCTTGAACAATATCCCTCTTCCACATAACCAATTGCAGCTTCTTAAAGCTATACTCCAGGAACTACAGTTTCAAGGCACACTAGAAAAAATACCTGCCAAATTTGTAGGAAGGTTGTTTTACTCCAGATTTTTCTTAATTCCAAGAAAAAAGGCAGTGGAGACCCATATAGAATCTCTCCTTGCTAAACTCTTTCCCAAAGGTGCCAGCTTTCAAAATGTTGTCCCTACAGACCCTGTTGTTGCTTATTTTTCCACCGATGCACTTATGGTGTCTGGATATATTGGATGCCTGTCTGCGTATTCCCATTTACTCCTCATGCAGGAAATTCCTTCAGTTCTGTATGGCTCACCTCACTTTCATGTTACTGCTTGGCTTTTTGGGTTTTCCACAGCCTCAACAGTATTCACAAAGTGTCTAGAATCAATGTTAACTTTCTGCAGAACTCACGGAATTCAGATTTTCTCTTACTTGGATGATCTGCTGATCCAGCTTACTTTGCAGCACACCTTACTGCAACACCTCCAGTTCACCCTCAACCTACTCTTGCAGTTGGAGTTCATTGTCAACTACAAAAACTCCTCTCTACAGCCCACCCAGGAACTAGTGTTCCTGTGCTGCATATCAGATGCCAAGAAGATGCAGGCCTACCTGTCTTAGTCAAAGGTACAAAGCCTTACATCTTACTTCCACTCTCTCTCCTCCCTCATCACATGGTCAGCCAGGGAAATTCTAAGGGCCCTGGGTTTCATGGTAGCAACTGTTCCAATGCTGTCTTTACCCAGGTTGCACATGAGGAAAATTCAGTGGTGTCTGAAAACAGTATTGTCCCAACACTGTTATTCTATAAACATAGAGATCCCCCTCAAACTTTGTCACAAAAAGGAAATCTCATGATGGGTGGCCTAGATGAATCTCAGTTCAGGTCTTCCCTTCAAACCACAGACTCCAGCTCAAGAGGTGTACACAGACACCTAAGGTGAGGCCTTGGGGGCCTGGACAGATATCCACAGAGTCCAAGACAGTTGGCAGCCCAACTTCAAGAAGAAGCACATCAGCCTGAAAGAGATGAGGACCCTCATTCAAGCAATTCAGGTTTTCTGACATATGGAAACCAGACCCTTTTTTGAATATTCACAGACAACACCACTGTCACGTGGTACATAAGCAAGGAGAGGCCAGATCATACCCATTATGCTCAGATTGCTTGGGATTTAGCTTACCCAGAGGAACATGTCCATGCTCACTGTGTATGTAGCTGTTTGCTGTGTACATCCCATCACAACATAGTGTTCTAGCAGACTCAATAAGCAGGTCCATCGAGGACTCTCACAAATGGACTGTAAGCAGGCAGGTTTTTTGAGACATTTTACACAGGTGGGGAACATCTCAGATAAATTTATTTGCCTCCGAGAGCAACAGGTAACTTCCTTTATTTTCATAAGTTCATAGGTTTATACTAGGCTATCTGCCCCAAGGCATTTATAAGCCTAGCCCGAATTTTTGTGGCTTACGCCACCCCTTATATGAAAAAATACTGTACCCATTAGTTTGTTGTGCCTCTGTCCAGCAGTGACACAGAGATGATTCCCGGGGTAAACCTACGATCTCCCATCCACAGGTCAAGATTTCTCTTGAACAGAGCCAGCGAGGTGCTCTGCCTCACATGGACCGGGACTCTATTCCACAGCATAGGGAGTCTCTGAGTGATAAATCTATCCCTCCAGCACGTCCTATTTATATCCGTGCTAAGGTTTAAGTCGCTTGCTCTAGTGGTTTTGGTGGATTTGGATTTTTTTGAGGTGGAGCATGTCCATTAATTCCGGGTTGGACATGGCCTTGTATGTCAGGCACATGTCACCTCTGAGCAGACGGTATGCGACTGAATAGAGCTGGAGTTTCTTCAATCTGGCAGCATATGACAGATTTTGGAGTCCCTTTATCCTTTTGGTGAGAAACTTTTGGGGTCTCTCCAATTGCTGCAGATGTCGGGCGAGATACATCCCGAATGGGGCATTGTACTCGATCATTGGTCTGATAAGTGAAGAGTACAGGGGAACAATGACCTCACTAGATCTGGATGTGAACCCCTTCATGATCAGGTGGGCAGTGTAGAAGGTCTTTCTAACCACTTTAGCAACGTGAGTGTCAAAAGAAAGGCCACTGTCAACCTGGGTCCCCAGGTCCCTGATAACCTCTTCTGTGCTTAGTGGATTGCCACCTATATGGTAGCTTGGGGTTACCTTGTTTTTCCCGAAGGGTATGACTATACATTTTTTGGCGTTTAACTTCAGGCCATGGCTCTGGCACCAGCTATCTGTTTCCGTGAGTCCCTTCTGGAGGATATCCATGTCCGATGCACTTTCCACTATGGCGCCCAGTTTGCAGTCGTCTGCAAACTTTGTCAGCCAAAGTCCTCCCATGTTGGCCTGTACTTCTGAGAAGTAGATGCCGAACAATAGGGGGCCAAGGACCGAGCCCTGTGGGACACCACTTGTGACCGGCTTGGAGTTTGACATAGCGCCAGCAGCTCTAACCCTGTGGGTTCTGTCCTTAAGCCAGTTTGCAACCCATCTTGTGACATATGGGTTTACATTTAAGTTTGCACCAGAACTCCTTGCACTTCAGTCTGGAAAACAGGTGCATTCTTCTTTCACCGGACAGGAAGTTTCTTCATGTTTTCATTCTACTCTCATTAATTCAGAAAGCATTACTAAAGGTCCAGCAAGAAAAAAAACAAGAATCATACTGGTGACACCCTTTTGGTCAAGACAGTATTGGTTCCCCACTTATTTCTTCTAGCCAGGGTCAGTCATCAGAGACTAGCACACAAGGTGGATCTCATCGCACAGCAGAAGGGATCGATGCTTCCTCCAAACTGGTCATCTCTAAACCTAAAAGCCTGTAGTTGATAGGGTTCTGATCCCTTTCAGATACCAGTTTTCAGAGGAAATATTGAGGATTCTCCAGGAAGCAGAGACACCATCCACCCCCAAATCATACATTGCTAAATGGAAGAGATTTTCTTTCTGGTGTCATAAAAACAATCAGGACTCCACAAATTCAGAGGTTTCTCTTATCCTAAAGTACTTGTGTGAACTAAAATGCAGGTCTAAGATACTCATGCATCAAAGCCCACCTGTCTGCCTTCCTTCATGTCCCAGGTGGTGAATAAGATGTCCATCGACCTGCCTACTTTTCCCCCAACCCACAGAATACGGAGTAAAGACTACTGTACTCCCTAGATGTACACAGACAGCTGAGATTTTATTTAGATAAAAATAAATCGGTTCATTAGTCAGACTTGCTGTTTTTCTTATTCATGGACACCAAACTGGGCCAGCAAATATCCAAGTCCTTCTCCTTTTGTTAATTATACCATGGCAATCCTTGCCCACTTGTCCTCAAACTCACTGTACCATGGCAGTGGCATTCTTAAGCAGCTCCTACAAAAGGGGTTGATGCCAGGACAATCCTAGAAGCTGCCACCTGGTTTTCTATACACACTTTCACTAAACATTACAGAATTGATGCCTTTTCAAAATCCAGAGCTGCCTTCACTTGGTCAGTTCTCTTTGGAATCTTGAACATTTCTTCTCTTCATTAACCATCCTCCCTTCTGTTCCCCTGAGTTCTGGGAATCACTCATCTGTTTGGAATACTGCAACAGTGATTTCAGTCAGTACACAGTATAATTGTGTAAGAATCTACCATAACAGTAGATGCCCTACTGATATTTTCTGCAGTATTCTTTCCCACCCTCCTTCCTTCTTTGGATACCATCTTTCTCTCTTACTGCCCTGTCTGCAGGATTCTAGGACCGACAAGGCTCTTGTCAGTCCTTGCTTGGTCCCTTCTAACTGACCAGTCTTTCTCAGAGGTTTTCAGGCCACTGGCTTGGAGGCGGTCTGAGGACCTGTAGTCATATGCCCATCTGTATACCACTATATTTGCGAACTGAGGTCATGTGTCAGATGTACGATCCAGGGAAGATTTAGCTTTGGTACCCTGGCTGGACATCAGTGATCAGTAGGATATCTACTGTAATGGTAAGTTCTTACACATCTGTAACTGTAGATTTAAAGGATACTGATTATCAAGTCAGCCCTTGCAAGACTTGAACCCAGAACCCTGCACATCATAGCCACAACAATCCACCACTAAGCCATCTGAGCTGTCCCTGTAGCAGTACATTTCAAACTTTCTGGATCATGCTTTCAGTTCTATGAGTTACCCTTTGGGTTATCCAAAGATCAAAGTTGCTCACAAAAATTCAAACTTCCAGAAATCTCTCAATTGGATATGAGATCATCTGTACAGACTGGGATTTTGGGAAAACATCCTGAAGTCTTGCTTGACTCCTTCTCACTTATTTTGTTGGGGTGCCTCCTAGATACCTCATTTCAAAGAGTTTTTCTTTCGTAGAAAAAAGTAGATATGCATCTTTTCACAAAATGTTTCCACTCAGTCCAAGGCCTCATCAAGGGAATTTCTTAGGATACAAGAATTTATGGTATCCATGATTCTCATGATTCTTCTAGCCATACTCCATCTGAGAAAAAATCAGTGCTATCTAAAATCAGTTAGTTCCCAACATCATCATTCCCCAACATTCCAGATTCTTGTTTTGGGATTTGTAAAAAAGGAATTGCTTTGGTGGGGAGACCAGTTTTCTGAATACAGGTCTCCCATTTTCCCATCCAGCTCCAGCACAATCTGTAACTGTAGTCATCTCAGACTTGGCTAGGAGGGCATTGCCTATGGGAGTAAAAGTGCACAGTCTTCAGAACAAAAAGAACAGACGAAAATACAAGTATGAAAAAGATGTTGGCAATAATAAATGCTCTTGACTATCAATCATCTGTGTTCCCCAGGATTATTACAAATGGTTACAGACAACACTGCAGTAATGTGATGCATAATCAGACAGTGGAACCAGATCTTACCCTCTGGACAGACTAGCCATGGTAGCCCAGAGTACATCTTTTCAGCACAAGCTCCCTCTACAAGCATCTTATAGGTTCATAGGTTCATACTAGGCTAGCTGCCCTAGGGCATTTATAAGCCTAGCCAGAGTATGTTTGGCTTTCGCCACCCATTTTAAATTAATTTTGCTATGCCCTTTTTTGAGGTTAGTATACTGTGCCTCTGTCTAACAGTGACACAGAAGTGACACCCGGGGTAAACCTACGATCTCCCATCCACTCATCAAGATTCCTCTTGAAGAGAGTCAGTGAGGGACTCTGCCTAACCTGGACTGGGATTTTATTCCAGAGTGAAGGGAGCCTCTGGGTTATGAATCTGTCCCTCCAGCATGTCCTATTTATTTCAGAGCTGAGGTTAAAGTCTCTCAAGCGCGTAGCTCGATGGGATTTGGATTTTTTGAGGTGCAGCATGTCCCTTAATTCCGGGTTGGACATGGGTTTATACGTCAGGCACAGATTGCCTCTAAGCAGGCAGTATGCCACTGAGTAGAGCTGGAATTTCTTTAACCAGGCAGCATATGGCATCTGTTTGAGCCTTTTGATCCTCTTGGTGAGGTACTTTTGGGGTCGTTCCAGTTGCTGCAGGTGTCTGGTAAGGTACATCCCAAAAGGGGCATTGTACTCGATTATGGGCCTGATGAGGGATGAGTAAAGAGGCACGATGACCTCCCCTGATCTAGATGTGAATCCCTTCATGATTACGTGGGCTGTATAAAATGTTTTTCTAACCACTTTGGCCATGTGGTTGTCAAATGAGAGATTGCTATCAACTTGGGTCCCCAGGTCCCTACTTACTTCTTCTGTACTTAATGGATTACCACCTATGTGGTAATTTGTGGGCACTTTGTTTTTGCCAAAGGGGATGACTATACACTTTTTGGCGTTTAGCTTGAGGCCATGGCTCTGGCACCAGTTGTCTGTTTCTATGAGGCCCTTTTGGAGGATGTTTGTGTCGGCTGGAGAGTCGATTATGGTGCCCAGTTTGCAGTCATCTGCGAACTTGGTCAGCTACAGTCCTTCCGTTTTGGCCTGTACCTCCGAGAAATATATACCGAACAAGAGAGGTCCCAGGACTGAGCCTTGTGGGACGCCACTTGTAACTGGTTTGGAGTCTGACATGGCTCCAGCAATTCTAACCATGTGGGTTCTATCCTTGAGCCAGTTTGCAACCCATCTAGTGACATAGGGGTTTATATTTAAGCTGGTGAGCTTATCTATAATGCCCGAGTGGGGTATTGTATCGAAGGCTTTTGCGAGGTCCAGGTAGGCTGTGTGGACCACCTTCCCTTCATCAATGGCCTTGGTGACGGTTTCAAAGAAGTCGACCAGGTTTAAGAGGCAGGATCTGCCCTTAGCAAAGCCGAACTGGGTAGGATCCAGTGTCTGTAGGTCCCCAATATCTTTATTTGAGGTCCATGATGATCCTTTCCATAGCTTTGCAGACCAAGCTAGTCAGGCTTATGGGGCGATAGTTTCCAGGGTCTGTTGAGGCACCACCTTTGTGTAGAGGGACCACTGTTGCTGTACGCCCCTCTTTGGGTACATATCCTGTAGTAAGGCTGAGATTGAACAGTAGTTTTATGTTTGGGTTTAGCTCTTCTTGGAGTTCATGTAGGACGCAGCCCGGGACACGGTCTGGTCCCATTGATGCTGTGTTTTTTGCTATGGAGAGGGCGGCTCTTACCTGAGCATCTGAGATGTCAGGGGGGGCAGCACTCTGCTGGGATAGATATTTGCCCTTTTGGTTGGGAGGGGGGGCAGAAGTTTGCGCTGAACCTGTCAGCTAGGATGTTGGCAATGTCTGTGGGTTCGGTGTATTTTTTGTCATTTTGGACTAATTCTGAGCATATCTGGGAATTCCCACCCAGGTTCCTAACATAACTAAAGAAAGTCTTGTGATTATCCTTAGTGTCCTGTGCAATTTTTCTCTCAAAGCTGGACTTAGACGATTTTATGAGTGCCCGTAGTTTTTTGCTAATACTGATCAGAGATGCCTTCCCTTTTTGGGATTTTGCTCTATCATGTAGTAGCTTCCTCCTTCTATTGTATAGTTTGTTTATGGCTGGGGTCCACCAGACAGGACGTCTGCCTTTGGAGGATTGGGTCTTGGTTTTATTTGGGATTGCATGATCCATGCATTCCTGAAGGTGTTCATAGAATGCATTTATAAAGGATTCTGCAGTCTGGGCCATATTTTCCACAGGCCCGGGGGCTTTGAAGGATTCCACCTCGGTTTTGAGGAGTGTGAAATTTGCTTTAGAGAAAATTTTCACTGTGGTTTTCTGGGCAGGGCGTGGGGTCGGGATGTGAATATCCAGTTGGATTAGTTTATGGTCTGATCTTACCAGTGAGGGATACACTTCTGCTCTGGAGCATAGAGTCCCCATGTTGGTGATGATCAGGTCCAGTATGTTTTCCCTTCTTGTGGGAGTGGTAACAAGTTGTTCCATAGCATTTGAGTTTATGAATTCTAGGAACCTTTGGGCTAGGGTGTTTGAGCTAGAGTAATGCTCCCAGTCTATGTTTGGGTAGTTGAAGTCGCCCAATATAATGGTGTTTGGAGAGACCTTCATATTTTCCAGTGTTCTCAGGAAGGCCGAGTGGGGTTCCTGGGCTTGGGAGGGTGGTCTGTAGCAGGCTATAAACTGGAAGGCAGTTTTACCCACTGTTAGTTGCACATGGATAGTCTCTGATGCTTCGTGCTGTGCCACCAACCTGGAGGTGTGGGTATCTTTGATGAATATTGATACTCCCCCCTCCTTTTGTAGTTCGGTCCAAGTTTTGGGGCCGAAAAGCATGGTATGCGGTATAACCTGGTAGTGCTGGGGTGCTCTCGGGAGCCCTGAACCAGGTTTCTGTTACTGCACAGATATCGATGTTCTCCATGCTAAGGAGAGTTTCGAGTGCATGCATCTTGAGGTTTAGACTTCTGGCGTTGAGCAGCATTACTCTTAGTTTCTTATCCTTTGTGATACCTATCGAGGTGGGTTTGTCTTTTGAGCCTTGCCTAAAAAAGGCACTATGGGGGTAGCAAGAGCCTTTGCCAATATCCGAAAGCCCAGGGGTGACAGGTGCAAGCCGTCCTTAGCGAAGCATCGTGGCTTGTCGAGCATATCATCCCAGGCTGACAGGCATTGGATCCCCTTTGAATGACACCAATACTTAAGCCAATTGTTGAAATTGATCATCTTGTCTTCATATCGTGGCATCATTCTTGGTGAGGGTAAGATGCTACTCAAGGTCAGGGTCATACCGGCCTGGGCTACATGCTCAGAGAGCTCCTCTATGTCTCTTTTCATGTAGTCCAGGGAGGTACGTCTCAAGTCATTCACACCAGCATGGACAATGACTAAGTCATATTTGTACTTGCCTTGGAGTGACCTGAGTGCTTGTGTTATGTGGCGGATCCTAGCGCCCGACAGGCTGCTCACCGTGACCTTCTCCTTGTTCAGCCTGGTGAGCTGGACGTCAGTGTGCCTGACAATAGTCACCTATTACAAGTGTATCAGGAGTGTTGTTTAGCCTTAAGGGCTGTGTCTGTTCGGCACACTGGCTTTGTGAGATATGTGTTGCACGTGTTTGTTTTGGGGTAGCGGTTGCTTGGGTGTCTGCTTTGGAGGTCTCTGCTGCTTAGGCAGATCTTTATTTAGAGCATCCGAGTATGTTTTTGTGTGTTTGTGTTTGGTTTACTGTCATGGTAGGTCTATGTGAGACTGGAATTGTAGTGAGTGTGGTTTCCTTCTCCTCCTGACTGGTTATGCCAGTACTGAGTTGAGAGAGCTTAGCCTCCAGTTTGGCTATATGGTTGCATCTCTCACATGTGTTGAAATTTGTTGGGAGGAAGAGAGGGTTGTCTGTGTACATGAGGCAGTTGTAACATTGCTTCAAGATTCCCAGATTCACCAGCTGGACCAGAGAGGAGATTGACAACTGACCTTTGGACATGCTAGAATAGTATTGGGAATTCCTTTATAATTGAAAACAAGGGCCAGTGGGGAACAAGGTACTGAAGGGGAGTTTGTGAGGGTGTAGTGCTTTTAATTTTTTAGTGCTGACTTATATTATTGCTTAGTGAGCAAGTGCCAGGTAACTTAAGTGCAGTGTGTTACAGGTAACTTAAATGCAAAAACGACAAACAGTAGCAGGTAATAAAACTCAACAGCTGAAATTGTTTCAAGTTGGGGTACACCCTCTGTCTTGTGTGAGTAGGTACAGTCGGTGAAGAAGGTTGTGGTAAGTTCCTTTGGTCATTTTCATAAGAAGGCAGAACCACTGTTGCCTGGGCCAGAAGGGGATCACCATGATGAGTTTTGGACAGTTCTAGGGAATCTTCAGAATGACTCTGGAAATCAGTGGGAAGGGTGGAAAAACATACAGGAACATTCCTGTCCATGGAGTCCTGGAGCAGAATTTTGTCAGCTTTTGGCCGGGAATGGAGGCAAAAATACCCCATCAGAGCAAAATATTGTGGCAGCCAACCAGAGTGGAACTGGGACAGACTGGGACAGACCCTTATGAATTGAAATTGAATTAATGGATCTTCCAGGAACTGGTCTGGTTGTGGATAACACCTCAGATAGATCTTTTTGCCTCTATCGCATGATGTTTCTAGGCCGGTTCATATGCCCCATTCGGCTCCATTGGTACCGACATCGGCTCCGACCCCGTTAGCTCAGTCATCGGGGTTCCGGACTCTTCAGTCAGGCCTGAGGGGTACATCTTGGCACTTATTTCGGTTCCGAGTCTCCCTCTCGGTGCTTCGGCTCAGGGAACTCCGATTCCTGTCATGGCCTCGGAGACTGGTCGCTCCTCAGACTCGGGGGGGGGGGGCAGCCTTTGAGGCTATGCGGACCGCGCTGGCCAGGTCGTCAGCTACATCAGGCGGGTCGGTCACTCTGTCCCCCACCACTCTAGTGAGAGCTTCTGTTCACCACCCTTTCATGGACAGCAGAGCACCAGAGCCTAGGGATACCCCCACGAGTGGTCCCCAAATTTCTGAGGGTCCCTCAGAGTTGGTGCCTGAGGAGCCCCCCAGAAAGAAAATGTGCAAGAGGAAGCACATAGACTCCCAAGACAAGTCCCTCACCTCTGATACTGACCTCAAGGAATCGGAGGGGTCCCCCAAGTCATCCTCTGATGATGTTTCCTTCTCCGATATCATGGAGATACTGAAACAAAGAGGTGACTGGCCTTCCAAACCTCCTTCCGAGGCGGAGTTAGTATTCCTTAAGGCTTTCGGTGCTCAACCCTCCGCCTCCTGGGTGTCTCCACCCTTCGATGAACTCCTTGACCTGATTTGTCGAAGAGTGTGGGCGAATCCTGATTCTGTGGAGCCCATGCCCAGGCATCCCAACAAATTTCTTTCTGCCCCCCAGGGCAAAGAGTTTCTGTCTAAAGGTGTCTCTGTAGATGCCATGGTGGTGGTGGCAGCCACTCAGAAGGAAGTAGCAGAGTCTTCTTCATCCGTCCATCCTCCTAACAAGGAGTCTAGGACCATGGACCGGTTCGGGAAGCGTACCCTCTCGTCAGTGACCTTTACATTGCAGTCGCTGAATTACTTATCTCATTTCACTCAGCTCCAGAGAGATCTCCTCAAAGAGTTTGGAGATACTCTTGCGGGTAACGTTCCTGAGGCGGTGGCTCAGTCGGTTAACGCCCAGGTTTCTATTCTCAATTCTATTGTCAACTCATCCATGCGGCTCATTTCGTATGCAGCCGAGGGAGCGAGTAGGGCAGCAAGCTCAGGGGTCGCCCTTAGGAGGCAAGCCTGGCTGCGCCTGTGTCACTTTGCGGAGGCCTTCAAGTCTTCCTTCACTGACGCCCCCTTTGATGGTTCCTCCTTGTTTGGGACCAAAGTGAAAGACACCCTCACCAGGTGCGAGCAAGAGGGAAGGACCCTGTCTGCCGTAGGGGTCCATTTTTCCCTTCCATCTAGGCCTTATCCTAAGGCCCAGCGGGGGGGGTGGTTCAAGAAATCACACAGGTTTTTTCCTGCCGCACAAGGTGAACCCCCCCTCCAGAGGCAGGGGAGGGTGGGTTATTCAGGGAGATGTCACCCCAGAGGCAAATGGGGCCCCCGCAGTTCGGGAGACCGCGACTCCTTCCGTGGTTCTCCATACTCTCATTCCTGAGGGTATGCCCGACTGCGCTTATCCAGAGCCAGTCGGGGGTCGAATTTCCTTATATCCAGAAGCCTGGGAAAGAATTACCCAGGACCGATGGGTATTACAGATAATTTTCGGAGGTTACCTCATTTCATTCTCTTCAGTACCCCCGCCAATTAGAAAAATCCCAGACGTACCACCCAATCAAAGGGATCAAGCAGCCTCAGAGGTTTCGCAGCTGCTAGAAAAAGGAGCTATCCAGCGTGTCCCCTCAGACCAAATCGGATTAGGGACTTACTCAAGATTCTTTTTGATAACGAAAAGAACAGGGGACCTGAGACCCATACTAGATCTCAGCCAACTCAACAATCACGTACACAAGTCCAAGTTCCATATGGTCACACTACAATCAATTCTCCCATTGTTGGGAGAGGCAGTATGGATGTGCTCCATCGACCTCAAGGATGCTTACTACTATGTCAAAATGGACAGAGCATCCAGGAGTCACCTACACTTCCGTCTGGGAGCCATTCACTTCCAGTTTCAAGCCCTGCCCTTTGGTTTCACCACAGCCCCCAGGGTGTTCACCAAATGTATGGCAGTGGTGACAGCTCACTTGAGACGTCAGGGATTCCAGGTGTTTCTGTACCTGGACAAACTGGCTCCTTACCTCCCCCACCAGGCATCAACTAGTTCAAACCAGGGATGCTGCCATCAATCTATGTCACCAGTTGGGCATAACAGTAAATTGGGAAAAATCTGCCTTATTGCCCTCACAGCGTGTCACCTTTATAGGAGCAGATTAAGACACCATTCGAATGCAAGCATTTTTACCACAAGAAAGGATCACGGTATTACAATAACTGATACACATGCTGATGCCCCTGAGACAAGTGAAAGCAAGACTGGTTCTCCAACTCCTACGGACCATGGCAGCAACTATCATGTTGGTCCCTCTAGCGAGATTACACATGAGACTTCTTCAGTGGCTTCTCTTTGTTCAGTGGTCTCTCCAAAGACTCCCACTATCTCATCCCATTTTACTCACGGACAGATGCAAGCAGGACCTCCGTTGGTGGCTGTGCACCAACAATTTGAATGGGGGAAAGCTTTTTATTCCACCCGTCCCTATTGCCACTGTGACCACGGACTCCTCCCAGATTGGTGGGGGGGGGGGCATTATCTCGGCAGGACAGTCCAAGGCATGTGGCAAGAACACGAGATACATTTGCATATAAATGTCCTGGAGATGAGAGCAGTGCTTCTTGCGTTGCAGGCACTTCAGAAGGTTCTTCCTCTAGGGACAATTGCGATACACTCAGACAACATGTCAGTAGTGTGGTATCTCAACAAGCAAGGGGGAACCCGGTCTTACCCTCTGTGCAGAGTGGCTATGCGAGTGTGGCATTGGGCAATAGCTTCCCAACGGTTTCTGGTAGCAACACACATTCCGGGGAAGTCCAACGTAATAGCGGACAGGCTAAGCAGAGCTATCCTGATGCCTTACGAGTGGTCCCTGAATCGCCTGGTTGCAGAGCAAATTTTCAGCAGATGGGGTCAGCCTTGCTGCAACCTTTTTGCCAGCCCTCTCAATGCAAAATGCAGCAACTACTTAACGCTGATTCCCCCCACAGGGGGAATCACCCAGGGACGCTCTGGTTCACGATTGGCCCTCCGGTCTGCTTTATGCTTTCCTTCCGTTTCCCCTGCTGTCAAGGGTGATTCAGAAAGCGCAATCCTTGGGAAGCAGAATGATTCTGATTGCTCCACACTGGCCTCGTCAAGTCTGGTTCCCCTTTCTTCAACCATACATTGTGGACACTCCTTGGATTCTGGACCCTCAACCAGATTTACTGACACACATGTCGGGACAGTTTCACCCCTCTCTGATGACCATCCGGTTGACAGCCTGGCTACTCCACTTCCATCGTTAGTCAGACATCATAATTTTTCACCGGAAGTGGTCCATATATTATCGTCCTTTCATAAACCATCCACTAGAAAGATTTATTGTAGTAAATGGAAAAGGTTCTCTATATGGGCACATACTAGAGGCATTGATCCTTACACAGCTCCAATAGATTCAGTTCTGGAGTTCTTGTCTATGCTTTTCCATCAGGGGTTCCCATCAGCCACCATCAAAGTTCAACTGGTGGCGATATCTAACTTCCACGTAGAGAATGAAGCCAGTCTCATGGCACACAGACTATGCAAAGCATTCCTCAAAGGTACTCTGTTGCTTCGTCCCCCAGTGTCCAAACCTATCATGCCCTGGGATCTCAATTTTGTTCTACAAGCCCTTACTTTACCACCATTTGAGCCTGCAGCTACCTGTGAATTGAAATTCTTGACACGGAAAACAGCATTCTTAACAGCAGTCACTTCAACGAGGCGGGTTTCGGAAATTCAAGCCCTCTCTGCCAAATCCCCATATTTAATCTTCCATAAAGATAGGGTCTTTCTTAGACCAAACCCCTCGTTCCTTCCTAAAGTGGCTTCCGTGTCTAACATGAATCGGTCCATTGAGTTGCCTGTTTTCTTCCCCCACTTTTCCAACAAGGCAGAATTTAGATTTCACCAACTGGATGTACATAGACAGTTACGCTTCTATCTACACCAGACAAAAGATTTCCGGAAATCTGACCAACTCTTTGTCTCCTTTTCGGAAAACCAAATGGGTCCTCCAGTATCCAAAGTCACACTGTCTAGATGGATAGCCAGTTGTATCTCTTTCATCTATCAAGCAGGAGGTAAGAATCTGCCATTTCCAGTCAAGGCACATTCTACTTGGGCTGTTTCTACATCCACAGCCTATCAAGCTAGATTGTCAGTGGATGATATATGTGCTGCAGCTACTTGGGCTTCTCCTCATACTTTTGTTTCTCATTACAAATTGGACGTGGTATCCAGGGTAGGTTTTCCTTTGGCTCCACAGTTCTCAGGAGTATTTTCCTATGAGCTACCCAGGATGTAGGTGCTAGGGACGCTGTCCCATGGGTAAGAATGTAGGCGAGATAGGACTACATAACATCAAAAGTTATGTACTCACCATAATGTTCGATGTATGTAGTCCATCTCTCCTCACATTCTTACTTACCCTCCCACCTTCCCCCTTCCTGGAGGATTTGGAGGTTAAGTTGTCATCTACAGAGTTCCCTTGATTAGCTTATTCTTTATATGGATGTGATGTGTGTATGGAGTACAAATGATTTTCGCAGTAAACTAGATCTGGGAATATGGAGCAGTGCACCATGAGATACCCATTTAGCCCAGCCAATGAGAGACTTCGAGCTAGTAAAATCGGCCGAGTCGGAGCCGATATTCGGCTCCGAACCCACGGGTAAGAATGTGAGGCAAGATGGACTACATACATCGAACGTTATGGTAAGTACATAACTTCTTGTTACTGCTACTCCCCAGCCTAAGAACCCAAAACGCTGACTGCTTTAGATGTTGTAGCAGCCATGTACTTCAGGCATATGTTTTCAGAGCACGTTTTTACATTTTAAGAGAGGCTAGCAAACCACGATATAAGGAAATTATACCTGATGCAGCACTTAAGGCATTGAATGCATGGCTTCTGGGTGCAGGGTGCAAACCCTTCATTTCCAGGGCAAAGAGGCAGCAGAGTTGAATAGCAGGCACCCTCTCTCAGGTGTGGAGGAAGAGGGTGATTTCCTTCAAGAATGCAACTGCATTCCTGACATGTGGGTTGTCCTGCCTCAGGCAGCCCTTCGGTCGGCCAGATTCCAAAGTCTGGGTCCGGCGTCGGCCGATGTCGCCTCCTCCCCGCCGTCAGGGCGGCTGGAGTATAAAGGTATCAGCCGACGCCATCTTCTTCAGTCTTTCTTGCCGCGCGGTGCCCGAAGCAGAAGCAGTTCGCAAGTGCCGGTTGATCAGCTCCTGTGTTTTCAGTTACCGAAGTCATCTAAAAGCTAAGTACCCCATTGGGGAACATTTTTTCTTGCCTCAGCCGATGTCAGAACAAATTGAGAAAGTTAATAATTGTTTGTCTTGTGGTAAACAAATACCTCATAAGGACTTCCATTCTTACTGCCTCCCTTGCCTGGGCCCAGACCACGACGTCTCGGCCTGTGCTTGCTTTAATAAGCGCACTCTCAGGCGCCGGGCAGAGTTTGCTGAAGACTTTTTTGGCGAATCCTACGCTTACAACATGCCATCGGAACAACCGACAGCGCAAACTACCAAAAAACGAAAGGACCGGGACCGACATCCTCGGCCCGCGTCTTCCACCGATATAACGCCTAAGCCCTCCGTGAGTGCTTCGGTCCCTTCGGAAGCGGTAATTCAACCGCTCCAGGCCGACACCGCGTTAACTCATCCCTTGGTCTCGGAGACTACACCGGTGCCGGTTGTTGATTTTCCTCCGGAAACCGAAGTTCTGGATCTACCCGACACCATTCCTGTGGACAAAGTTACCCCTGCACGTGGGGCAGCTAGGCCTCCTGTATCCATGTCAATCAAGGCCTTTGCACGTGCTAAGGCCGCCAGCCAGGCCAAGGCCCATCCTAAACCTACTTCTCAGGCCCCTTCTTCTGACAGACAAATCATGTCTCTGGCTGCAGATCTAATCTCTCTTATCAGGGGGGGTCAGCCTCACCCAGACAGAGGTTCTCAGCTGCCTGCAGAAAAAAGGCCTAGAACTGAGCAGGCAGACAACCTCTCTTCAGATGAATCCTCTGGGGATTCAGAGCATTCAGATACCCAAGAAGAATCCTTCCAGGCCTATGAGGACTCTGATGCTGAGGAATCTATTCACTCTGCCTCTCCTCCAGAGGATTTTTCTTTCGGTGAAGTCCTCCACTCCATGAGGGAACATTTTAAGTGGCAGGGTCAGGAATTTTCTGATTCTAGGAAAAGGCTACGTACCTTCCTTAAGTTACCCCAGCACAGAACTTTAGCTATCCCTCCAGTTATGGATGTCCTGGATGATGTTTTCTCCGACTCCAGTGCTTCCCCTGATTCTTTCCCTCCGGCTCCTGTCAAGCCAGACAGATATTACAGGGTCCCTGACACTCACAAGCATCTCTCTAAGGCCCACTCTGTGGATCTAGAAACTATTTCACAGGGCCCCAAAGGAGTGGCTGCCTCCTCAGCCAAGAATCCACTGCCAGCTGACAGGGAAGCAAGGTCCCTGGAGAGATGGGGTAAAAAAGTTTATACCTCTTCCACCCTTGCCATGAGGTCACTTAACTGCCTTTTTCATATGTTTCAGTACCAGGATTATTTACTGGATGATTTGCAGAAAAAGATAGCCTCTCCTGAGCCTATAGATAGAAAGGCATTGCAGGATTTGGTTCATAATACCCAGCAGGTTAGTAATCATTTTCTACAGTGTGGTTATGATGCATTGGCGGCTTCATGTAGGGCAGCTATGACAGGGGCTGTTATCCGTAGACATGCTTGGTTGAAAGAACAGCCACTGCCAGATCATGTTAAAGTAAAGCTCCTGGACGCACCTCTGGATAAACAGAAGCTTTTTGGTGCTAATGCTCAGGATGTGCTGAAATCTATTGAGGAGAAGGCAAAATCAGTACAGACAGTAAAGGATTTCCTCTAGGTTCAGCCACCAAGGTTCAGCAGGAATTGGCCTTCAAAGAATTGGTCCTTTCCAGACTCTGACAAGTTTCAAAGGGGAAAGAACAGGCGTGCACGAGGTAGAGGCAATACAGAGGCTCCTACAGGGGACGCCAATGGCAACCACAAAATCAGAGAAGTGGTACAGGTAGTTCACCTGCACCACAGGGACAATCACAATGACTTACCTTTCACTCCGCCTACTAAGGCTCAAAGAGAAGCACCTCTAGGCGGAAAATTATCTCTATTCTCAAAAAACTGGCACATTATAACAAAGGACAATTGGATTCTGGACATAATAGACAGAGGTTACAGGTTCCACGTCCATACCTTACCAACAGGACAAGGCATGCCAAACCTGCCACAAAATCAAAGGGCAGAGGCACTCATAGAAGTCTCAAAGCTGTTACAAATAAAAGCAATAGAGAAGGTTCCTCCTCAGGAACAAAGCCAGGGATTTTATTCAAGACTGTTCCTTGTTCCAAGAAAAGAAAAACAATGGAGGCCTATATTGGACTTGTCTGTTCTAAATACTCTTCTCATGGTGCCAAAATTCAAGATGCTGATGTTACAGCAACTTCTTCCCATGCTGGGCAAGGGGTCTTGGCTGGTTACTCTGGACCTCAAGGAGGCATACCTGCATGTCCCTATCAGACACAGTTGCAGAAGATACCTTAGATTTCTTGCAGGAACAGAGCACTGTCAATTCTCAGCATTGCCGTTTGGCTTATCTACTGTGCCCAGAGTATTCACGAAATGCCTGGCATCAGTAGTGGCACATTGCAAACTCCGGGGGATTCAAATATACCCTTACCTGGGCGACTGCCTAATACAAGCAGACAGCAAACAGACCTTGATAAAACACTTGGATTATGTCATTCAATTGCTGCAGGCTTTGGGATACACAGTCAACATTCAAAAATCAAGATTACTGCCATCCCAAGAGATTATTTTTCTAGGAGCAAAACTGGACACACAGCTACAAATGGCTTTCCTCACAGAGGAGAAACAAGAGCATTTAACAGCTTACTTCAAAGGCCTAGCAAAATTAACCCATCTGACCGCAAGGAAGACCCTGCAGGCCATGGGGTTCATGGCATCTTGCATTCTTCTAATCCCTCTGGCAAGACTACACATGAGAAAGCTGCAATGGTACCTAAAAAGCTTGTGGTCGCAACACAGCCACAACCTAGAGGACATAATACCACTCATACCATGCTTGCAAAGGGAATTTTTGTGGTGGGCTCAAGCAAGTCACTTAAACAAAGGCATGCTTTTCAACAAACCTCCAACAAGTCAAACTATTACAACAGACGCCTCAGACCATGGATGGGGGGGCACACATGGACGGCAGATGCATTCAAGGGCAATGGACTCTCATGGAGATGCATCAGCACATAAATCAAAAAGAAATGTTGGCAGTGATTCATGCAATAGAAGCCTTTGGAAAATTTCTTCAGCAAGGTCATCTGCTAATAAGGACAGACAACACCACTGTCATGTGGTACATAAACAAACAAGGGGGCACTCATTCCTACCCCCTCTGCAGACTAACAATGATTCTTTGGGAAAATTCCCTGAAACTGAACATCTACTTGCAATCCCAGTTTGTTCCGGGCAAGGACAATGTTCTGGCAGACAGGTTGAGCAGAAATTTCTTGGATCCACACGAATGGATGCTACACCCACGCATTTTCTCACAAATAGCATCTGCATGGGGAAGACCAGACATAGACCTCTTTGCATCTCATCTCAATCATCACCTGGAAAGGTTCTGCACAAGGATACACCATCCTCTAGCTTGGAGAACGGATGCTCTTTCCTTCAGCTGGAATGCTCTAACAATTTATGCATTCCCTCCTCTACCTTTGCTCACCAAGGTGTTACTGAAGATCAAGGCAGAACAACCAAGAGGAATCTTGATAGCTCCAGACTGGCCAAGGCAGCACTGGTATCCACTACTACTGAGCATAACTCACACCAAACCGTGGCCCTTGCCTCAATGGCCTCTGCTCCTGACTCAACACAGTTACAAGACTGTTCATCAGAACCTGCAAACCTTAAAGCTGACAGCTTGGAGAGTTCCATGACTCAGACCCATGACTCCCTCTCCTAAAAGTTCAGGAAATTTTGCTGGAGGCACGCAGACCTTCCACCAGAAAAACCTATTCGGCCAAATGGAAGAGATTCACCATCTGGAATGTCAACAAGGGCCAGGATGCATCACTGATGAACATACCTCAGATATTAGAATACTTGGCAGAAATGTTTCACAGTGGCCTTTCATACTCTTCCATCAAAATCCACGCTTCAGCTATCTCAGCACATTACAACTGTGATCCACCTGTGTTTTCGCATCCCTTGCTAAGACAGCTTCTAAGAGGCATAAAGAATATCAAACCTCCAAGGAAGCTACCAATTCCTGCATGGGACCTCAATTATGTCTTGGAAAAATTAACTCTTCCTCCTTTTGAACAAGCAGCATCTTCAGAAATGCAATTTCTCTCTTGGAAAACGTTTTTTCTGTTGGCAGTCACCTCAGCAAGAAGAGTCTCGAAGATACAGGTCCTCATGGCAGTTCCTCCTTTTCTCATCTTTCATCAGGACAGAGTTTCCCGTAGGACCAATCCTTCATTCATGCCTAAGGTGATATCCAGAGTGTCTCTAAACCAAGCAATTCACCTGCCTACTTTCTTTCCTAACCCTCAAAATAAAGGGGAAAAGCTGCTGCATACTTTAGACATTCACAGACAACTACGCTACTACTTGGACAGAACAAAGTCCACCAGGAAGTCTGACCAACTGTTTGTAGCCTATGCTGCTGGAGTGCAAGGAAAAGCAGTCACCAAACAAACTATCTCAAAATGGATTGGACACTGCATCAGATTCTGTTATTCTTTTCATGGAAAAAGTGTGCCAGCTAATATTAGATCACACTCCACCAGAGCTATGGCCACATCCACAGCTTTTCTAAGAGGAGTGGCTACAAAAGATATGCTAGAGGCTGCTACATGGAGCTCCGTGCATACATTTACCAAACACTACAACCTGCCATTATACTCCAGATCCCGAGCAGGCTCATGGCTCATGGCCACATCCACAGCTTTTCTAAGAGGAATGGCTACAAAAGATATTCTAGAGGCTGCTACATGGAGCTCCGTGCATACATTTACCAAACACTACAACCTGCCATTATACTCCAGATCCCGAGCAGGCTTTGCTTCGGCAGTCCTGCAGGGCCTTCTAGCTACACCATCTCTTGCTTAGTCCTACCACCCCCAGCTTAGCTATGGTATTCAACCCATATGTCAGGACTGCAGTTGCATTCTTGAGGGACATAGTACAGTTTTGTACCTACCATAAATGTAGATGTCCGATAGATATGCAACTGCAGTCAGGTTTTCCCTCCCTCCTACCCCTCTGTTTTTCCCCTTTTGGGTCCTTTCTCCCCTTACCTATCAGCTGGGGTTATATATTATGGTGTATCTGTTTATTACTGTTGTGCATGTCTGGTTTTACCTGTTTATCCATTCACAAAATTTAGCCTTCCTTGGAGGGCACCTGGCATCTGGGGCAAGAAACACTGAAGAAGATGGCGTTGGCTGATGCCTTTATACTCCAGCTGCCCTGACGTCGGGGAGGAGGCGACATCGGCCGACGCCGGACCCAGACTTTGGAATCTGGCCGACCGAAGGGGTGCCTGAGGCAGGACAACCCATATGCCAGGACTGCAGTTGCATATCTATCGGACATCTACATTTATGGTAGGTACAAAACTGTACTTTCTCCTCTTCAAGAAATGTGTAGCCATGAGAACAAAGGTGGATTTGTTATTAAGAGTGCAGCAGGTTCCTGGCAGTGTGAGGAACCTGGGTGAATTTGGCTTTTCCCTTGAAAATGTTAATTCACAGATCAACAGTAGACTAAATATAACTTAAAGGGACTCAGTATGATATTAAATAAATACACTGCCTTATTAGCATTTGGGTAGTAGTGCCCTGCTACCTTCCATCTGGCAGTCTGTCCAAGCTCAGAACTCCTCCCACTGCCTGTTTGTGAGGGTAAAGAACCAATCACCTGCCAGGACCAGGACATCCTTTCACCATAGCTCTCAACCTCTTGGCAAAGAAAATCTGGACAAAGACAAAATTAATGGGGGGAGGGACAAAGCCCCAAAAATGTAGACAAATTTAAATATTGGTCTTATAAACTTATAAAGTTGCTAGAATATAAGGTCTTGTGTTACTATGCATTATCTGAAGGATATGAACTCTGAAACTCAAATGTCTCTCATTGTATTGTAAAGTCAGTCTTTACTGATTTGCCACAAAAATTCAGAAAACTACAAATTTTATGAAGAACAGACCATAAATACAAGTCAAAAATCTGGACAGTTAAGAGAATATGCCCTCTATGCTCAGAGACTGAACCCTTTCAGTTTTCTTGTGCCGCAGTAAGAGAAAGATCTCTTGGAATATTACTTCTGTCAAACTCTATGACATCAGCTGCAAAGTTCAGGTATGAAACTCCTTTGGGATTTGATTTCCTCACTCTGCCTATTCCGTCAGTGCATGAATAGTGTATTATCTTGCTTTGACTGTTTTCCTGATTAGAAATTTTATATATGCTTCTGTTTTACTTTGACTAGTACAGTAAGACCTGTTGATTAATGATTGATTTGGAAGTTTTTACAGGAAAACTTGCTGATAATGCATTTTTTTTAAGGTTATGATTATTTGGGGTGATTGAGTAGGATTACAGCATTTTAAACATGTTTTATTTATATTGAGATTTTAGCACCATTTTGTATGTTAAACATTTCTGACAGGAAATTTTCAATAGTTTATGATTTATTTCTTGTCTAATCCTGTTTTAGGCTGTATCCATTCATTTTGACTGAAACCAGACTTTTTTTAAACAAAATTAGAGGACTTTTGTGCATGCATTTTGTGCTTGGAATTGTCACTGAAGCTGTCATTTTATTTGTTGCAGTCTTTAAAATAGTAACACCTGTACCAATAGACTTTAGTTTACTTTTGGTTTCCTTTTGTATGTTAAGCATTTCTAAAGGGAATTTTTCAATAGTTTATGATTTATTTCTTGTCTAGTACTGTTTAGACTGTATGGACTGAAATTAGCTTTTTTCACAAAGTCAATGGACTTTTGTGCATGTGTTTTGTGCTTTAAACTGTGTTGCTGAAAATACTGTGATTTTCTCATTGCAGTGTTCAGAATAGTATCCCTACAGAAATAGTATTTAGATTCCTGTTTAAAGGGAGAATCCATCTTCTTACTGGGCTATGCAGCCAGTATTTGGTATTGAGCTGGCTAGTTTCTTGTCGCCTGAGTTGACGGACTCAGACCACCACCATCTTCCCCATCTACACATAAAAAAAACAAAAAAAAAAACAAAGGATAAATTAAAAAATATACCTCAGCCTACAACTTGTGACTCTGCAGTAACCTTACCTTCAGGCGAGCTCATCAGACCACTCAACTTTTGTTACCTCCAGGTCCCCCTGTAGAGGTCGTAGTACCACAACTGTGCATGATACATAGGTCAGACACATCATCCAGGGCTGTACCCATTGCCTGCTACAGATCTGGGAGAACCCAACCCTTTAGATGCAGAAGTCAGAGGTGTAGAATCTCTTGCCAGTATTGATCCTCCACACCCCAGGGATTCTCTGACTAGTGTAGTGTACGCCAAAAAATGACAAGACCCCACCCCCAGGTGGTGGAGCAGTAGTTTCTGACTGTTTTTTCACCTGCAATGACAGCTATGGCTAGATCCATTGTTGAAGCAGTTGACTACAGGGTGGCATACCTGAGTTGTAAGTAACGTTGGTGCTTCCATTGCTGGTCAGCTTGCTAAGGATCCTCCTTTTGAAGGAGATTTCTAATTTTGAAGATTTTAATCTGTCTGAGTTGAATCAGTTGGGTACCTCTGATGATGAACGGAAACAGTTACCCAAACAGTTTTCTGTTTTTCAAATGTTGACTACATTTAGAGATATATTCAACTGGAAACCATCTCTGGTTGCCCCCAAAATTAATAGGGTTTATGATCTCTTGGTGAGTGATGCCCCAGACATTGAGGCCTTTCCTCCATTAATCCCAGTGTTGGAGAATGTTCTCAAGAAAGCTTGCAGTTCCCCTCTATTGAAGCTTTGCCTAAAAAAGTGTTTAGGAAATTTAATGTATGCTCAGCCCTCGCCTGGCCTCCAAGCTCCATTGTCTGTGGACCCTACCTTGGTTTTCCCAGCGATGTTTGGTAACAAGAAGACCATGTCTTTTTCTAACCTAATCCCTCAAGATAAACTAAGCAAGGGGCTGGAATCTTAGAGAAAGAAGCTGTCCCAGTCCCTCATGGTAGCTTTTAACGTTTTTAATAACCAGTGTTTTTTGTGGAAGTTTGTATTGAAATGCATGTACAGTTTAGATGAGTTTATTGCATCACTGCCTGCAGAGCAAAAGGTCTATGTCAGAAATATTGTCTCCACTATTTCTAAGGTGTCAAAACATGCCTTAAAAAGTGTCTTGGAGGAGGCTATGCTTTAAAAAGTACCTGGGAGTGGGCAGATACTGTTTCTAGAAATGCAGCATTATCAGTAGTGATTAGGAGGTATTCTTTAGTGACACTGTTGGACTTTTTCTGAAGTGCTAAGAAAATTATATTTTGAAAGCTGCTCTTGAGTATGATTGTGTGTTTGGTACAGCAGCTAATCAGATCCTTAAACTTGGGGATGACAGAGATAAACTGTTGCAGGGAGTGTGGAAAAGTTCCATATTCCCAAGTTCTCCTCTTTTAAGCAAGATATCTTTCATTGGCCTAACAAACAGAAGTCCCAGCTGAACAAGAACCAAGGTAATAAAAGGAAACAGCAGGATGACAGCTTGACTAAGCTGAACAAGAAGGCTTTCTTCCCTAGGATACCTCCCCTGCCAACTTGTAACTATGCCAAGCACAGCATACAGCTTTGTCAAGTCCCCCATCTGGTGTCTTGTCTCTTGAGTTACCCCATGGTAAGGTGGCCTGATCAGTGGTTTCCAACAAATGGGTGCTAAACATTGCTGGCATGGGTTACAAATGGCAATGGAAAGACCACCTGCCTCTGTTCAGGGGGTTCCCACTCATTGGCTTGACCACGGCTTCATGGGTGACCCTGGACATTTGAAGGATGCCTATCGTCATATCCCCACTGCTCATATATTCATGAGATATCTGATAGTTGTGTCTGGGTCACTCCATCAGTTTTCTGTATTGCCCTTCTGGCTATTCACCACACCACGAGTGTTCACTCAATGCCTTGCTCCAGTTGTGGCCCACTGTTGAACTCTGGGCATTCACATCTTTCCAGGCTTGGGTGAATTATTGATCTGTACATTGTGCATCCAGGTGTTTGGAATCACTAGAAAAGGCCTCAACCTTACTGACTCATGTAAGGTTCGAGTTGAACCTTCAAAAGTCAATGTCTGATACCCTTACAAAGATTCGTCTTTCTTGGGTGCTTGACCAATTCCAACAAGAGAAAGTCTTTTCTTCCCAAAGACAAGGTCCTGTCATACTAGACAGTGTTTCTGGAATTCTCCAAGAGGAATGTCGCCTCAGTGCGAGAATTCCTAAAAATTCTTGGCCTGATGGCATCCATGATTCTCATGATACCAGTGGCTCATTTTCACATGAGAAAAATTCAATCCTGTGTCCGCAGTTGTTGGACCCAGCATATCCATTCCCTGGAATCCCTGTTGCCAGTGTTGCACTTCATCAGACAAGAGTTACAGCAGTGGAGAGATCAGCTGAGTATCAGTCCAGGGCTTCCTTTATCCCCTCCAGTACCAGTACAATATTTCCAGATAGATTCATCTGATTTCCCCTGGGGAGCTATGTCAGTGGGGAAGCATGTGCAAGCCACATGGGGGCCCAAGGCTGCATGGAAGGACATCACTATCAAGGAAGTGTTGACAGTGATTTGCACCTTGAAAGTTCTTCACCACCTTTGGAATCTGAGACCGCTTCTAGTGGTTACAGACAACACCACAGAGATATGGTACCTCAGCAAACAAAGAGGCACTATGTCTTGCCTTCTGTGGTGGTTGGCAGTGATAGTCTGAGAGCAGGCTTCTCAGTATTGTCTGACTTTCCAGGCAACATGCATACTGTCAGAGCAGAACACTGTGGCAGGCAGATTAAAGAGATCCTGGGCCGACCCCAGACGAGAAAAAGCTCAAGGTAGTGGTGATCCAGGATCCAGCCCAGATATGAGGAATGCCTCAAATAGATGTCTTCGCCCCCTTTGAAAACAGACAGCTGGAAAAATTCTGTTTCAGACATCCTTGCAGTCATGTTTGAAGGACAGATGCATTCTTGTTCCCTTGAACAGGAATGCCCCTGTATGTGCTTCCACCCTTTCCACTGATTCACAAGGTACTAATGAAAGTTCAAAGAGAAATGCCAAAGATCATTGTTGTGACCCCCTATTGGCCCAGGCAACATTGGTTCTCTCTGTTAATGGTATTCACCAAGGACAATTACTGCAGACCTCCTCACACCCTAGATCTGCCAACAGAGTCTCATGGGTGACTGGTACACCCAGATTTGGAAATACTTCAGTTAGACAGCCTGTATGATTCAGTCTTGATTCCATTTAGGCACTTGTTTTATGCGAATATGAAGCAGTTGTTAATGGAGGCCAGAAACTCTGCTACGAGAAATTCTTATATTTGCAAATGGATGAGGTTTACTAAGTGGAGGCTAAATGGGAAGAGTCCATTGAGGTTACTCTCCCTCTGGTCTTGCAATGTTTGTGAGGTATTTCAAGATGGCTAGTCTTGTATGTCCATTAAGCTACATTTAGTGACCATCTCTACTTGTCTGTCAGTGAATCCTCCTCTTGCTTCTTTTCTTTTAGTAAAACAGTTCATGAAGGGAGTATTGCATATGAGACCCCCCCTCCCCCACACACAAGTATTTTTCTCCTTTATCGGACCAAAATTATATTCTTGATAAATTGACCTTTACCACCTTTTGAACATGTATGTTACTGACCTCATGTTCTTAACATGGAAAACCGTTCTTTATTACTCTGACAGCTATAGGTCAAGTTTCTGAGCTGCAAGCTGTTATGGTGGGACAACCTTACTTGATTTTTTCCACAGGGATAGGGTTGTGTTATGCACTAATCCTTCTTTCATGGTCTTAGAATTCACTCTAAACCAGTCTATTAATCTCTCTGTATTCTTTCCATATCCAAAGAATAAGGGAGAGAGGATACTTCAAACCTTGGATATGCATAGGTAGCTCACATACTACCTTGACAGAACAAAGCTCTTTAGGAAGGGCAAAAGACTTATTTCCATTACTGGGGCAGAGAAAGGTCAATCTGTCTCTAAGCAATTCATTGCATGATGGTTGTCCTCTGATATTGTTTTTTTTGTTCCACCATGGAAAGGTGAATCCAGACAAGATAAAGACGCATTCCACCAAAGGTTTTTTACTCTTCTGTGGTATATTGGAAAAGAGTGGACTCCAGAAGTATTCTAGAGGTAGCAGCATGGTCCTTTTTCCCCATCTTCTTGAAGCAGTACAAATTGGATGCTTTTTCTAGATCCACAGAAGGCTTCGCGAAAACATTCTCTAGAGACCCATGGACCCTTGTCCTTTCTCTTTCCAGCTTAGGGAAGCTTTGGTAATCTACCTGTATGCCAGAAAGGAAGTGTGTTTTTTGAACATAGTCCAGTTGCATAAGTTCCACTTACCTGTAACTGTAGATGTTTGCAGAACACACTGCCTTACTGGCAGTATCCTTCACCACCCCCCTTTTGTTGGATATATATAGTTTGTTTTTGGTGCTGCTGTTGTCTTTTGGATTAGCAACCGTTTTTGTCGTGTGTGTGTGGTTTTTGGTTTGGAACATTAGGTGTTTGCAAAGCTTATGTTTCCATATGGTCTTCCCGTTGGACTCTAGAAAACTGAAAGGGTTCTTTATGTGAGTGTAAAGGGTTGCCTTTAACCTGCCATGTGATCGGTTCATCACCCTCACAGACAGTTAGAGGAATTCTTAGTTTTGATAGACTGCTAGAGGGAGAGGGTAGCAGGGCACTACTTACCCATATAACAAAAAGGCAGTGTTTTCTGCAAACATCTTTTGTTACAGTTAAGTGGAACTTGCATAACTGCACTTTTTTCTTATGTGAACTAATGTTTTTTTGAGCAATGATGGGATTGTGAGGGACAAAACACTGCTGTGCCTATGAAGATTATTCTTGGGAGAGTTGTAGTTCCCTCCTGCTATGACAGATGAGTTCTGTCTCAATATTTAACAGTTTGATATTACATTTAAGGTTCATAGTTCCCTAAGTAAGTACCAGGGTATCAGTCTGCAGACTGTTATAAACTTAGCCAGTAACCAGAGGTTAGAATCAAACTATGTACCATGTGTCAGTGATGTAAAGACCTTAACCATTATGCCAACCGCCCCCAGTTATTCCTTACCTCTCAGTTTGGGTCAGTGAATATTAGATAATCAGGTATGGCACTTGGTGTCTCCCTCTGCATTGGTGTGTGTAACAAGGAGATAGGTAATTGAGCTTGTCTACTACAGCTTCACTGCCTGATTCATTGATGGAGACGAGCAACCATACTTCACAGAACGAGTAATGAAATGAGTAAACAGAGAGGCAACACGAAAAGGTAGCATATGACTGATGCACAAAGCAATAGTCTTTGTGGTGTGTTTTAATTCCACTCATTTTTTTTTTTTGTAGTTTGTATGTTTTTTTGACAATGCATGTGTTTGTGAGTTTTGCAACATTCATGTGTCAAGAGGGTTTACTAGTGATTAATAATGCTAGACGAGGGGCAGTGTGGAGATAAAGACATTAAGCACTTGTAGCTCACATCCAGCCATCCACAACCCCTTTTTCCCATTTTCATACATGGGGTCTGAGTGTCACTTCAACAGTGGCAATCATCTAGAGCCCAGGTTCACACTGCTAGGTGGGTAGTCCTGCTGTGGAAGCAGTTGTAGCGGATATGGCAAAAATAAGTAATCTTCTGAGGGAGGTGATTGGTGGGAGTTTAGGAGTGAAAAACTACCACATATGTTAAATGTCTAACCACTTTTAGAAGGACAAACATAAATATACTGTGAAGGACTTTAAATCTTAAAAAGTTAGTAGTGGATGAGAACATTGAGCTAATAAGCTAACGGGATGGACATAGAAGTTGACAAGTTAATGAGAATGAATGAAGGGGAATGTTAAGTTCTGAAGTAGGTTATTTTAAAGTAAAATGGCTTGATAAATCTGTGCAAAGGGCAGGAAGAGGCTGGTATGGTAAACAATCTCGTACACAGATAGACCTGAGATGGGCTGTACTGAACAAGGGGCAGATGCCCTCGCCTTGGGAGAGGTTTGCAAATATATATATATATATATATATATATATATATATATATATATAGCTGGCATGAGTAATAAGGCTAATTTTATTGTTTTGCATTTGTGTGGTGGAGATGAGATAAAAAAAAAAATATGGATTATCTTGGGGTGCCATGAGTCAAAGGCAAATATTAGTGAGTGAAGGCAGTGTGTAATTTAAAAGCCCAGAGAGAGAGAGATTATCATGTTAGGAAATGGTACTATGCCCAGGAGGTAATAATAGGTTGTCATGGCTATCAGGGATGGATCCAGAGCATAAGGAAAGATGTGGAGCTGTGAAGATATTACTAAAGATAGAATGGGTACAGTAAGGCTTTTGAGTTGTAATGTTAACAGGTTGTTGAACTTGAATATGAGAGAGAGAGAATATTCCATCAGCTGAACAGAGAAGGCTGACATAGCAATTTTTTGGAAATACATTTGGATGACTTAGAGATCAGTAAGTTGAGCAGGAGAGACAGTTTATGTAAAGGGATTAGGAGAAGGAGAAGAATTATACTTCTGCATGAGCTTGTACCTTTTATAACATATCTGTGAAGTTGGAAGAATGGAGGGCTGTAATGCCATAGTCAAGGCTGATTGATGTAGGAAAATGTTCACAACAGCAGTGATATATTTTCCACACCAGACAAAATTCCATTTTTTTTAATAAAGTTATCATGGATATTAAAAGGGTTCATGAGGAGCAATTGCTGATTCTGGGAGATTAGAATATGATATTTCAAGAATCAGAAATTGCAGGAGGAAAAAAAGGATAGGCTTATCAAGGATTGAGAGGATGTGTGGGAGATTACTCTCTACATTTAGTCTAATTCATGCTTGGAAAGTGATGGAGCAACGAAGGGGAGCAGATTATACTTATTACTGCCCAAGACCTGCGAGGGGGTCAAGAATAGATAAATGCTTTATGAGTAGAGAATAACTCTTCGATTGTAGAAATAGGAGTAAATCATATTGCTCTTTTCAGATCATGCCTACTTAACCATGCACCTTAAACTGGCTAAAAGTGAAGTTATGCTGCAGCACTGGAGATTTCCTGTATATTAATGTAGGTAATCAGAATGCTATTGTTGGATAAAGAATCAGTTGAACCAATTGCTTCAAAGGTTAGGAAATTGTACCCTGGATGAGTGAACCTTTAAGACAACTGAGGCAAAAAACAGTGGACTACTTCCGTGTAGAGGAAGCAAGAGGCTACCATTAACAGATAAAGGGACTTTGAGGACATATTGGGATTACAGAAGCAAGGCTAGATGCATACAATAGCAGGGAGTGAACTGCTGTGAAATAAATTAGCAGTGAAGTAAAGAAAGGAGAATGTGAGGATTTTATTACAGTTGGCAGCACTGAAGGGCTTATTTTATTCTAATTCTCACAGAGCTACGAGAGCACTGGCAGGGAAGCTTGGGTACCAGAAAGTGGAGAAGGCGGTGGGGCAGTATAACAGGGAAAATGGCTAGGAGAAAAAATGAAACGCTGGAAACATTTTAAACCTTTTTGAAAGCTTATATAAAACAAGAGATGCCACTGGAAGGGAAGGAGGAGGAAATCGCAAAATACCGGAGCGGTTAAATATGCCTAGAATAACTGAAGAGCATAAAGTACATTTATGACATAAATAAGGGAGGAGATTAAGCAGTACAAAAACAGGTAAACAGTAAAATGCCAGGTTTGGATGGCTCACCCATAAGAGTATGCAGGATGGGAGGGGATAAGCTGATAGAAACATGGGTTAAATTAATGAATTTGGTCTTAGAATGCAAAGAAGTCCCAAATTCATGGAGGGAAGGAACAGTAGTAGTTATACCCAAAAAGGAGAGACCAAAGGCCGTGACTTTTAACAAACCTATAAAAGTCTTAAACCATGATTACACAATTTTCATGACTATCTGGGCTCTGAGACTAGCAAAAATGATGTCAGGATTAATATATATGGACCAGTATGGACTTGTAAGGGGCAGAAAGATGTTTGCTAACATAATAAGAATGCTGGTGGTGATGCGCAATGCTGACTGTACTGGGAGACCCATTTCGAGTGTTAGTATAGATGCAGAAAAGCCTTCGATAAAGTGAAATGGAAATTTGACCATAGTAATTTCTTATAGATACAGATCCAATACCGAGAGTGCTGTGGTAGCACCACTTAAAAAAGAATCTTGAATTTTTTTAAATTGTTCATACTTTTTATTTTTATTTTTGTTAAAAACAGTTTAAACTGTGACTAGAACTAACATAAATGGAGCAATGATTTTATGATCAGCTAATGACTGCTTAAAATGAAAAAGGATACTGTGCGATATTTGAAAGTCACGGATATAACTGTCAGCCTTGGTTTACCATTAGTTTGTCTTTTTAATGGGTAAAAGACACCAACAGACTGCTGATGGAAATCAAGTATTGCATTTAGCCACTGTTAAAGTTCTGTTGAAACTGTAAAAATAAAGAATTGCAGAGAGGGAGGCTTCTTAAGTCATGTCTCATTGAAGAGCAATAATACTTTTAACTCATTCCCTCCATTGGTGCTCTGGAAGTTTGCACAGTAACTTCCAGTAGGCGAAGCCTAAGCTTTTTGAGAGAATAAAATTATGTCTTCACATTTCAAACAAGTGTTCATACCTCAGAAACCATAGAAGTTACTAAAAAGTGTAAATTTCAAAATCTTCAGCTCAAACTATTTTTATAGTGGTAGTATTCTTTAGGTTTTTTGGTCTTAAATGAGATTTTATAAGTCACAGAAAAACACAGTAACTATTAAGTTTGTAATATTTTGTAAACAACTTACAGTATCTCAGCAATCACTGGAGTTACACACACAGTATCATCAGCATTTTTTCATCCAACTGAGAGCTTTCATATGAGGCTAAGCAGTTCTTTCTGTTCTTGGTTGTCAAGATGTTTAGAACAACATGAAATTTAGGACAGTATAAACAAATATATGAACATTTAATTTCTATACTTGTGCTAAACAGATGTCAAATATCAGTACAGTTGTGTTTGCCATTCTGTTACGTTTTAAGATGAAAGCTTTCAATGCTTTGCTTATAGCATGGATTTGAAATTATTGAAGAAAATATGAATAAGCAGTATTTGATGCCTACAGAAGTCAGTGGGATATAACTGCAGATTTACCTGGAGGTGTCACTTGTCTCTAAAGAGAATCTCAAAAGGTAGATAGCTGTCCAGGTTGAATTGTTCAGTTAACCTCTTTAGATCCGAAAGACTAATGAATACACCCAACAGAGATATTTGGTTAAATTTAGAGCCGAACATCATTTAAAAGACTGTAAATTGCATTTATTAAATTAGCAGAAAGTTTCTATTTTGATATAAAAAGCATGTAACTAGTTTAGAGATAATGGCAATTTAAAATGATCAAGGCAACATAAGCATGCTACTCTACTGAATGCACATCAAACTAACGTGTCTGTATGTAGGTGTGTATATTATATATATATTTATATATATATATATATATATATATATATATGCGGATTGTAGGGTAAGTTAATGGTCTAATTACTGGAAGTAGCATGTTACATGGTGCACTTACTGTTTCGAGTGTTCAGTATAAGTGAAGTCATTATGGGGATTGGGCTATATCCCGGATGTTGTTTGCCCACCATTCTGGCAAACCCACGGACATCACAGTAAAGGTTCAGACTTAATAGACTATGTGATATTGTAGCAATGGGTATAAGCACAGATTCTTCTGTGCCACCTGATGACCACAATCTTCTCAGTCCCCTTCTCGCTCCTGAGATAAGAGTACTGTAGTGGACATTGTGGTGACAGTACAGTCATCAAAGACCTTTCCTTGGTTTTATATCATTGTTAGTGGATTTCATAATGGTGGATGGTTTCCACCAGTCTAACTTCATTTCCTCCCACCCCCCACCCTTTGCAGCCATATTTGTTAGTGTCTGAAGATGGATGCTTTGCTGGAGGGTTGGAGAGTTATCATAGACTCCTCTGTTAGGCAGGGAAAGTGGGGCCCCAAGGAAAGTACGCTTTTCATAAACCATTAAGGTGATGGCAGTGTTTTATGACCTACAGGATCTTGAAAATGAGTTCAAACTAGTGGCTTTTCTGCTCCATGTCTGACATCCGTGCAAAGCTGTGGCATATGAGCAAACAGGAAGGCATACATTCATAACTCATGTGGTATTGTTTTTTTTTTGCCAGTATCCCTCTATCTTTCAAGTCCATTTTTCCCACCCAGTGAACCTGTCTGCTCTGTCTGATGGTTCAATTTGTGCATTTGTCTTTACTCAGCAGAGGTAGGGGTCGAGCATTGAGTGCTTCCATCATCCATGGGGCCTGGTGTTTTTGGTAGCCCAATATCCCCTCCTCTGCATGTATAGCATTTATGGTGTGGCTAGCTGGGCTTGGGGAGCTACAGTATGAAACTCGTTCCCTTTGGCCAAAAGCTGTGTGCTGTTATCCACCCCATCCCCCAGCCTGATGTCTATTTCTCTGTGAGCTCTGGTGTAGGCCAGAGCTCCACGAGAAAGATGTGGGCATGCCCTTCCATGATAGGAACACCCCATCCTCCCTGATAGCACCATTAGCTGTCAGACCTACCATTCAAACTGAGGTCACATAGGTCATAGTCAGGATTTTATCTCTCTACACTACCAGAGCAGTAGTGTGGTTTTGATAGTAGATTGCATACTGAGCATCTGTGTTACAGCTCTTTATTTCCACTGTGATGTGAACACTCTGGTATACTCCCTCACTTGCAATTCCTGTCCTTCCTTGGTGCTAAGGAAAGAAGGACACAGGTGGAGCCTCCTGGAGCCACAGCCTGTTTGCCGCATGAGAAAATATGGTCTTCTACTGTTCTGTCTGTTTGCTTCAGCAAAGAGGAAGTTGATGTGAGACATGTTCTGCCTTCAATGGCAGCATCTATTTCTTTGACTTTCCACTTTTCCCTCTAGCTCATTGAGCCCTAGCAAACTTTTGAGGAGAAAGAATAAAGCTAAGCCTCATCATTTGTTGGTGACCAAGAATGGTATAGTAGCTGTCTGGCCTTACACAGTATAAGTAGCCATATCAACTGCCAGAAATTCTTTTAGACTCATCAGATGTGTATTGCCAGGTGGAAGCAGCACTCCATTAGGCAGAGAGGTATCCTTTACATACTGAGTTGGGTAGTATGTAAATGATCCTGACATGTCTCAAACATGTTTTTGATTTGGGTATTGGTCACTTTATGGTCAGCGTGTATGTTTCAGACATTTTTGTGCAGTATGACCTGCTGGATGGCTGAATATTTGCCCATCATTGGATAATTAAGCAGTTTTTAACAAGAGTTGTATTCTGCATTGAACTTGAACTTACGATTGACAAGACTGCTTGTCCTCCATTCTTGCATTTTTTTTTCAGATTGTTGAAAATTTCAAAGCAACTGACTTTTGTGATCTTTTATGCTTTGCTAGTACCCACCTTTAGGCCATACCATCATTGTCTACGAGGGCTAGACCAATCAAGCCCAGGATGAATTTGTGGGCACCCATTCAGTCATCTAGCTTCTGTTTAAAGAATTATAGTGTATCACACTGCTCAATCTGCCAGATATGGAGGAGGTGATGCCTGATGAATCTGTCTCCATTACATTTGTTTATCTGCTGTTGAAGATAATAGGACCCCGGTTCTAGTATTTGTGGAATTATTAGACTTGTGGAGAGACATCCAGGACAGCTGGGTCCCTAGTGGCATGGAAGGGAAGGCTTAAATCTTCCCTCAAAAACATAAAATACTGAATAAAGGGACAGTGCTTCCATTCTCCCTTGGTAGCTGTATGTCTTTAACCCTGTCATTTTAGATAACAACCTCTGTGTCTAGTGAGGTACATCCCATAGGAGGTATTAATACTCAGTAATTGGAATAGTCATTGCTGAATGTAAGAGAACAATGACCTCTTTAGATCTGGATGATGTTCCCTTGGCAGTTAAGTAGAGTGATTTTCTGATTACTGTTGTCATGTGACTGAAAGAGAATTATCAGCCCATGATCCAGGATCCTTAACAGTATTTTCATTTTGAAGTGGGATATTGTCACAATATTAATATTTCTATCGTAAACCTTGTCCTTTCTCACAGTTTCCTGTCCAGATTGCACTACCGTCTGCTTTATAGCCTTCTTGGAGGATTCACATACATTTTTCACCTATGCATTGTAACATTTGATCATTGGTACTACAGCTGGTTTATCTTAGAACTATGTACGGTAATATTTCTATATGATTTTTTTAATAAAATGATAAAAACATTTTTGTACGTAATTTGAATATTGATTTATGTGCACTTTCTGTCTGTTAACACTATTTCTGTTATGTCCTTCTGTAGATTACTGTTGCATTACTACAAACTGTTGGATTATCTTATCAAACCAGATAACTTGGTTGTCCAATCTGGGTACCAAAGCCAAAAGTATCCGTGGAGCCATGCTTCCATTGAATGACCTAAGCCTGTGGGCATAGGGGTACATAAGTGGATGTATGAGCTTGAAAACATCAGACTGTTTTGCAGCCAGTCTGTATGCAGGTCTCCCACCCATGGGTGTGTTCTACACATGGTATTTGGGATCTTTTGCCTTCACTGGTTCAGATAAGTCCCCATCGGTGGAATCTTCTTTGTCTTTTCCTAACAGTTTTGGTATTCGCAGTTCTATTAGATATCAGCAAAGAGTAGAAAGAGCGATTGTCATAGGCAGATTCCCTACAAGGATCTCCACTCCCAGTGCCCTTTTTGCCTAGGTGCAGAGCATGATTATAAAAACTACAGTATCTGCCAGTCTTTTTTTTTTTTTTTTTTTTACCTAAAGCCTTACTTGCACTCATTTTCTTCCTTAATATTTACTAGGAGAACCAGCGCTTTTAAGTGCTTTGCCCACACTAAAATGGCAGATCTTTCCCCTTCAGGTGTCTTGTCTGTCAGGAGGCCTTTGCCTGATCCATTGACTGTCCGGTCAGACTGGGATATACCTGCTAGGTTTTGGAGTTCATTTGTACATTTGATTCTTTCTCCGACTCCTGCTATCGCGACCTCGTTTAAGTCTGAGATGGCATCTGATTCGCACATGTCCATTATGACTGATCTTACCAACACTGGTGAGAAAGGGGAACGTCATTTTATCATTTCTGAATGACCCGAGGGTATTCCACAAATTTTAGTAAGGAAAGAAATACCTGGGTCATTATTCAAGCTATGTCAGGTGTCGGATCCACCCTGTTGGTTGAAGCAGACGTCACTCCGAAGAAGAAAAAACAAAAAAACTAAAAATGTTTTCACTCCACAGACATCCCAGGAAAAGGAGTGGTTAGATTTATCCTAATACCATCTTGCCTCTCAAGCCCACCATCTTCGGTCTGTTCTGCTCCTTCTCCAACCACTCCTCACAAGAGACCTTTGGAATCATCCTCCGAGGATGATAAGGCAGTCAGATTTAAATGAGCATTCTCTGACCTATTCTTCCCAGATTCATCCACCAGACCTAGTGGCTTCTGAAGATGATAATTCATTCCCTGATTTTCCTGTAGAAGAAGTTTCCTTTGAAGTAACAGTATCTAACGCAATGAAGTGTTCTGAGTGGGAATCCAGATAAATGTTTGATGCATTGAAAGGATATTACAGCTTGCTAGAGGGAGGCACTGCTACACTTGCATTAGTCCCTGCTGTCCTTGAAGGGCTTTCTTTGGATGCCTTTGCTTCCAGTGTTCCTGATTCCCAATGAAGTGCCTGAAGACTTAACATTTCTGTACAAGAACTTTTTGACTGATCCCTCTGAGTTTTCTGTTTGTACAGAAAATCCCTCCAAACAGTTATCCGTTACTAATATCCTTCCCTCTGATAAGGATAGCAGGACAATAGATAGGTTTGGAAAAATGGTATACAGCTCTTCCACTTTGCCCTTCACGGCTCTGAAGTATGAGACATGACAAAATATTTACTGTTTTTCTAATGAATTGTAAGGCTTGATAAAATATTTGCCGTCTATTTTGCTAATTTAAATAAAACTCTATGATGTCCTTCTATTCTCATGTTGCGGTATTCTTACTTTGGTATCTTCCACCTCAGGTGACCTGAATGTTGTCTCCTATACAAAAGCTTAAGCCTGGTTGCTGCTGGTTCTTGGGACGTCATATGTAGGGCCATAAACCAGGGGCCTTAAATGTGATGTCTCCACGCACAGACCTCAGAACTTTTCTGCCGCAGTCAAACATCACATTCATCGCTTCACTCCTCTCATTCAAAATGTCTAAAGTTTAAGTATCCTGTTGGGGAATTCTTATTATTATTTTTGCTTGAGCTTGGGTTGTTTGTCTGTTCTTAGCTGATGTCCGCTAAGAAAGGTAAATGCAGATGCGGACGTCAAATTCCACATAAAGACTCCCATGATCTTTGCTTGTTCTGTTTAGGCCGGGAACACAATCAATCATACTTCTAGCGCCATCTGCAAGTCTTTTGTTCCCAAAACTCTCAGAAGCTGTCAGCCTACCCTCAGTTTGTATTTGGAGAACCAGAGGCTAAAGAAGTTAGCATTAACAATGGATCCATAGTCGGCCGCCCAGACGGAACCGCCAAGAAAAAAGGCAAAAGTTTCAATGCCTACCACCTCTGCCCCTCCATTGGACACCCTGCCAACCACCGATATAGGGGTTGATGGACGTCTGCTAGAACCATCTACGTCTGTGTCTATCCTTGAGGAAGCTGCTTCTGAAGTACCGGTAGGCACGTCCACTGAGGTTATTCCGATGTTTGTTATTACCGAAGTCTAGGGGGAACCAGGCTCCACCAGACCAACTTCCACCATCCAGGATTCTGATTCATCCTCTTTAGGCCAGATCCCTGAAACTAGGCCCACAGCTTCTCCTAAATCAACTCCTTTAAAAAGGAGACAAAAGACTAACCATTTGTTTGCTCCTTCAGAGGAACAACCAGACTGGCAGTCCTTCACACAGTCTTTGATGCAGGCCTTCATGGCCCTTAGGCCTTCAGCCTCCTCGGCACCCACTATACCTGCACTTTGCCCAAGACCTGCCTCAGCTACCTCTGTCTTTCCTTCCATTTCTCTGGAAGAAGAAGCCTTATCCTGTTCCTCAGATGAGTCAGATACATAATAATTCCAAATAGCTTCCCCCTTGGAATACTACTCCCCTGATGAGGATTCCATTGAGGGATGCTCCCCTCCAGAGGACATTACATTTGGAGAGGCTATAACAAAAATGAGGGAGTATTTTAAATAGGATACTACCCAGATTACAGAAATTCAAAAAAGGTATTTTGAGCTGCTCCAGGTTGAATCACCTTCCCGATCAACCATCCCTCTGATGATTCCTGCATACCTAGATGCATTTGCATCAGTCTCAAAAAACCCTGACTCTCAACCACCTGCTCCCAAGAGACCTGATCGTTTCTGTAAGTTCCCTGATGACCACAAATTTCTAGTAAAGCCCTCCCCCTTGGCAGACCCTGCAGTGATAGCAGTGGCCCCAAACAATCTAGACTTATTCCATCCTCATCACTCCTACCGTATAGCAAGGTAATGGACAGGCTAGGCAAGAAGATATACACCTCTTGCACCCTAGCATTTAGGGCATTTAACTACCAAACCCATATGGTGAAATATGCCCTAGATTTGGTATCACATGGTTCATCCATACTGTCCTTACCTGACTCCCCTACCAAGACAGAAGTGGCATCCAAACTGTCTCTGGCATCTCAGGTTGCAAGGCAATCAGTAAAATGCAGTTATGATGCAGCAGAGGCCTCTGCTAGATCTGCATCTGTGCTACGCAGATACTCATGGCTTAGACCCCAGCCACTGCCTGAAGACTTTAAATCCAAAATTTTGCTTGCTCCACTGGATCATAACCTCCTGTTTGGGAAACAGTCTCCAGACCTGTTTAAGAACCTACAGGAGAAGAGTAAAGAACTCCAAGATATTAAACACTTACTGGTCTCCCCAGTACCAACATTTTACAGAAATTACCCTAAGACCTCCTGTGTCAGAAGAGCCCCCACCCCAGTCACCTCTTCATCTTCCAGACATAGGAAAGGGACAAGGAGACAACCCTCCTCTAGGATAGCCCTTTCTCAGCCCACCAACAGACAGCCCTTTCAGAACAGAAACAATAACAGTAATGCGTGACTGCCTCAATAACCTTCCCCTCTCATCCCGCCTCTGTCACTGTCTGCCCCTCTGGAAAGAAATCACCTCAAACTGCTGGATTCTGGCAACAGTGGAAAAAGGATATTTCCTGTCTTGGCAGGAAAACCCCACACCACAGGACATTCCCTTTCCACCCACAAACCATATTCACCCAATTCCTCACATTATCTAGGACTTTCTTGCTCAGGGAACCATAAAACCTGTTCCACCAGACCAAGAAGGAAAAGGATTCTACTCCAGGTTATTCCTGATACCAAAAAAGGATGGCCCGTGGAGGCCAATCCTTGATTTATTCTTCTTAAACCTTTTTCTGAAAGTCCCTTCCTTCAGAATGCTATCCTTCCCAACCTGCTTCCACTGTTGCCACCAAAGGCTTTCATAGCCACTTTAGACATAAAGGAGGCTTACCTCCACATTCCCATATATCTAAACCACAGGAAGTACCTACGTTTTGCTGGACCCTGTTCACACTTTCAATTTACTGCCTTGCCCTTTGGTTTATCCACTGCACCAATGGTCTTCACCAAGTGCCTAGCTCCAGTCATAGTCTACTGCAGGACCAAGGGCATTCAGATCTACCCCTTCCTGGACGACATTCTCATCCTTGGAGAAGGGGAAGACACCCTCCAAAATCATCTACTGTTCTCCAAGTCGCTGCTCCAGGGGTTAGGATTTACACTCAACCTCACCAAATCATCCCTCTCCTCAGCACAAAACCTTCCTGAGATGCAGGATTCAGACAGACCTGATGAAGGCTTTCCTCCCTCAGGACAAGGTAACTTCCCTGTTCAACCACTTCCAGGATCTCCTCTAGGTCAACCACTTGTCAGCTAGACATTTCATGCGCCTACTGGGCCCTATGGTAGCCACAGTACCTATGGTGGCACTAGCCAGGATGCACATGAGAAAGTTATAGTGGTATCTAAAGAATGTGTGGTCCCAACACAGCCACCCTCTAGACTTCCAAATACCCTTCCTGCCTTGCTTAAAAACAGAATTGAAGTGGCAGATTCAACAGATAAAATTGAATCCAGGCCTGTCCCTCCAACCCACCACGTCCACTTAATAAATGTATACAAATGTCTCAGATCTGGGCTAGGGAGCTACCATGAATGGCCTTAAAATGCAAGCCCTCTGGTAAACACCCCTCCTGAGAAAATACATTAATGTAAGAGAGATGACAGCAGTTCAGTTAGCCCTGATGGCTTTTCACCCTCTCTTGCATCCAGGCCCCCTACAAATCTTTACAGACAAACACCACTGTTATGTGGTACATCAGCAAACAAGGGGGGGAACCAGGTCTTACCTACTCTGCAGATTAGCAATGCAAGTTTGTGAATTAGCCTATCGGAACAACCTATCTCTGCAGTCAGTCTGTATTCCATCCCAGGACAACCACCAAGTGGATCCTCTCAGCAGATCATTCTCTCTACATCACGAGCAGATGTTGCACTGAGAAGTATTCCTAGACATTGTCCACCAATGGGACACACCACAAATAGATTTATTTACCTCCCCCCAGAACAGACAGTTGAGAACCTTTTGTACCAAGGATTCCTCCCCATTAGCTTGGAGAGTGGACACCTTCACCATCTCATGGAAGGGACTGTTTCTGTATGCTTTCCCTCCCTTTCCTCTCATTCAGAAAGTTTTCCTGAAAATCAGGAGGGACATGCCAAAAATCTTGCTGGTAACTCCCTGTTGGCCAAAGCAGCATTGGTTCCCCCTTCTTCAGTCCCTCGCCAAGGGCAATCACTCACCACAAGTTGCCCCACAAGGTGGACCTTCTCACACAACAGAAGGGAACTGTTATTCATCCACATCTGGAGATGCTGTGCTTAACCTTCTGGATGATAAACTTTTAGTCCTCTTCAGACACCGCTACACTGAGGACATGCTATCTATCCTGTAGTAGGCTCGGAAACCCAACACAAAGAGATCCTCATTTCCAAATGGGAAAGGTTCTCCAAATGGTGTCTCCAAAGACATAGGGACTCCTTTCAAGAGGATGTTCCTTTAGTCTTAACCTATGTGTGTGAGCTCATAAAATCAGGGCTTTCATACTCTTCACTGAAAGTTCACATCTGCCATCTCTACCTGCTTACCCTTGGACGTTCGTCTACTCTACAGGTTGGATGGTGAACTATTTTTAAAAGGTGTCTTGCACGTTATGGCACCAAGGAAGCCTATTACACCTTGTTGGGACCCAAATTACATCCTAGAAAAACTTTCACTTGCCCCTTTTGAGCCCGCCAGCTCTGCATCCCTGCAGATGTGCACATAGAAAACAGTCCTGTTGGTATCCCTCACCTCAGCCAGAAGGGTCTTGGAGTTACAGGTGCTCATTCCACCCCCTCCCTACAATATCTTCCACAGGTGACCCTGCACACCAACCCCTCCTTCATGTCTAAAGTGGTCAACGAGCTGTCACTAAATCAGTCTATTCACTTACCCACCTTCTTTCCCTCTCCTAAAAATGACATTGACAGTATACTGCACTCCCTTGATGTCCACAGGCAGTTAAGGTTCTACCTGGACAAAACTAAGACCATTAGAAAGTCTAATCAACTCTTTGTGTCCTTCTGTCCCAGAGCCCTGGGCAAGGCAGTATCTAATCGTTTGATCTCCTGCTGGATTAGGAAAACTCTCTGCTTCTGCTTTTCCTGCCATGGAAAGCACTTGCTTCAGGGGGTCAGGGCACACACTACTAGAGCAGTAGCCTCTTCTGGGGCCTTCTTCAAGGGCCTGGACACAACTTCCATCCTTGAGGCAGCCATCTGGTCCTCTGTACATACCTTTACCAAACATTACAAACTGGACCATATCTCCAGAGCCAGAGCAGGATTTGCAAGGGCAGTCTTGCAGTGATTTTTGAAATCTGCTACCTCTGCCTCCAGCCTTTCTCGTTCAGAAGCTGTGGTACTCTCCCACAGTAAGAATACTTCAGCATGAGAGGAGAAGGACATAGAATAGTTGTGCAAAATCCTGCCATAACCATAGATATTCTTCTCTTCCATGTTGCAGTATTCCTTCCCTCCCACCTACCCCCCTGCATTATCTTCAACCTGTCTATGGGGCATCATAGGGCATTACCTAGACTGTGGTCACAATGGCAAGTCAGTTGCATTTCACCGGTCTCGGAGACATGATTTGGCATTACCTAGACTACTGTCTGACTGGGCAGTCAGTTCTGAGGTCTGTGCATGCAGACGTCACATTTAAGGCCTCTGGTTTATGGCCGTACATGTGACGTCCCATGCACCCGCAACAACCAGGCTTAAGCTTTTGTATAGGAGGTGAAGTTCGGGTTTCCTGAGGCGGAGTATCCCACAGTAAGAATACTGCAACATGGAAGAGAGTGATATCTATGGTTATGGTAAGATTTTACACAACTATTCTTTCTTCTTTCTCTTGCAGTATCAGGCACTAAGCAGCAGGCCATGTGATGGTTAGACATAGCATCAAGTGCAGCTATGATGCAGTGGAAGCCTCTTTCAGAGCAGCTGCTACTGGACCTGTCATCAGAAGGTATGCATGGCTTTGTATCCAATCTCTTCCTGAGGATATAAAAGCTAAGCTATTAGACTCACTTCTGAATAAGGATATTTTATTTGGCCTCAAAGCAGCAGGCAGCTTGTTAAAAACTCTGCAAGAACAAGGTAAAACTATGAAGGATTGCAGACAAAATGTTACATGTTTTTTTGTTTGTTTTTTTTTTTTTTTGCCAAATTTTAGAGAAACTACTCGGCTAAGCCCACTTCTTTCTCACACAGGGAGTCCAGACCCCTACACAAGGGCAAGAAAATGCCTAGAAAGAGATTTCAAGATAAAAAAGACAATTAGCCTGTTTTCCTTCTCCTCCTCTGCCCCCTCTGTCTAGCTCTTCGCTTGTTAAAAATACTAACCTGTTCTCTTTCAAACTGGCAGCTCATAACATTCAAATGGGTGCTTTCCATTATTCAACAAGGTTACAGGATGGCTTGGAAGGAAATTCTTCCTTTATTATTTATTGTATTTCATTTACGTTATTTTGAATTTGTTAACCAGGGTAGAGCACTGATCCCATTGGACCCATTTCAGTCTCAGCCTGTGAAAAACACAACAGAACATGACATCATTTACATTGAGAATGACAAAATGCAGTATGTACGCATATTATGTACAAAGTGAATATCATAGCTGGCTTGAGGGTAAAACGGGAATAGATAAATGACATTGTATATAAAGAGTAACTGTAAAAGACACAGTTATATGTATGCATTAAATATAGAATGGCATCCGAGTTGGCATGCTGAAAGAATCACAATCAAAAATAGAGCAAAGTAAGTAGACAGAAGAACGGAATGAAGAGGTTAAGTTGTATGACGAAGATTATTCCTCTACCTCCCTCCCAATCAGGTAAACCTCTTAACTCCTATCATCCAAGCCCTGCTCAATCATTGTACAATAGAAACTGTTCCACAACAACACATGGAATGAGGGGTTTTCCAGGCTTTTTGTAGTACCAAGAAAAGGAGGAGACTGGGTACCTATACTGGATTTGTATCTTATCACCTTTCTCAAAGTGTCTTCTTTCAGGATGTTGTCTTTTTATACTGCCTTGATCTTCATCCTTCCCCAGGCTTTCCTGCTGTCCTTGGAGCTGAAGGATGCCTACTTCCACATCCCAGTTCTCACCCTTCCTTCAGAAAATTTCTCAGAATTTCAGCTTTTTCATCACACTTTCAGCTCTCTGCTTTTCTATTTGGACTGTCTACGGCTCCTAGACCTAGTTTTTTTGGGCTACAGGCTGGACACAAAACTCATGCAGACTTTCCTGCCTCTAAACAAGGTACAGAGCCCCTCCACCCCCAACCACTGTCTCTCTGCTAACGTTTCAAATTTGTACTGCAAGAGAAATTCTTGGAATCCTGTGATTCAAGACTGCAACCAATACCTATGGTTCCCTTTGCCATATCCCATATGAGAAAGATCCAGTGGTACCTAAAATCTGTTTGGTCCCAGCATTCTCATACTCTGGAGAGACAGATTCCCTTCCTGTTTTTCCTAAAGATAGAACTTCAGTATTGGATATCACAGGTAAACCTCAACCCAGGCCTGCCATTCAAGTTGCAGATACCCAACCAGGAATTGCACACACATACTTCAGCTTTTGCCTGGTGGCCATGGACGGGCTTCTCAGAGTCCAGGCCCAGTGTCCTATGAATCAGAGCACATTAACCTGAAGAAGATGCAAGCTCTGATTCAGGCCCTGTAGATCTTCTCTCACGCCTGGGCTCCAGTTCCCCTGAATTTTCACAGACAACACAACAGTTATGTGGTACATAAACAAGCATGAAAGGGACAAGATCTTGTCAGCTATGCAAACTGGCTTTTATAGCATGAGAACTGACCATAAAATCAAACCTGTCATTCCAGGCAGTTTACATTCCTTCACAAGACACCATCCTGGCGGACGTTATAAGCAAATCAAGGCGAGATGCACGCAAATGGTTGCTGTATAGGGAGGTCATCCTAGACTTAGTCCACACATGGTGTATTCTTCAGATAGACTTATTTGCCTCCATCCACAAGAAGCAGCTTCATTGCTTTTGCTGCAGGACTCCTTGCCCTGAAGAATGAAGGATATATGCCATGCCCTTTCCTTGTAAAGGGAGGTTTCTTTATGCTTTCATTCCTCTGCCACTTACTGGTGACTCCCATTTGGCCAAGGCAACATCGATTCCTCCTCCTCTACCACCTCACCAGAGCTCATCACTACAAGTTACCCCACAGAGTTGATTTGCACACGCAACATAGGGGATCAGTACTTCACTTCACCCTGTCATCCTGTAGCCTGACAATATGGATGATAGGAGTCTGATTCTTTTCAGCCAGCACTTTAATGAGGATGTGTTATAGATTTTTCAAGAGGGAAGGAAACCTACTACTAAGAAGTCTTATATATATCCAAATGGAAAAGATTTTCTACCTGGTGTCAAGCTAGAGAACAGAACCCTGTACAGTCTGGGATCTCTACTGTCCTCTTTGTGTGAGCTACTTAAAACTGAGGCACACCTGTTGGCCATTTCTGAGTGGTTATCTCTAGACCCCCCTTCTCTTCAGTCCAGGCTAGAGTTAAAACAGATTCTTAAAGGATTCCTTCATTTAAAACCTCCTAGGAAACTTATTCTGCCTTCTTGGGACCTTAACTTTGCCCTTGAAAAGCTCACTGTACCTCCCTTTGAACCAACAGATTCTGCCTCTCTCAAATTCTGTACTTGGAAACCCATACTTGTAGTAGCCCTTATTGTAGATAGAAGAGTTGCTGAGCTGTACAAGCCCTGATGGCAACCCATCCATTCATTATTTTTCATGAGGACTGTGTGTCTGTGAGGGCCAGTCCCTGTTTTATACCTAAAGTGATCACTGAGCTGTCCCTCAGTCAGGCCATCAATCTCCCTGCCTTTTCCCCTAACCCTCAGAACAAGGGGGGAAGAGAGTCCTGGTTTCCCTGGATTTAAACAGGCAGCTGAAATTCTATTTGGACAAAACAAAGTCCATCCTCAACATTGACCAGTTGTCTGTTTCCCTTCAAGAAGTCAAGCTGGGAAACCCAGTCTCTAAACAAACTACTGTTAACTGGATTTCCAGTCCATTTCTTTTTGTTACACTCACCATATGAAATCTTTACCTTCTACAGTAAAAGCACGCATTGCTAGAGCAGTGGCATCTTCTAGAGCCTTTTACAAAGGTGTTGACTCAAGAGCCATCCTAGAAGCAGCATTTTGGTCCCGTAGAACATACCTTTACCAAACATTACAGAGTAGATGCTTTTTTTATATCGAAAGCCTCCTTTGCCAGATTTTATTTCTCTAGGTTATTCGCCAGCTGTCCTAGGACTTATCCATATACCCTCATCACCCACAAAGCTTTTGGAATCACCCAGCAGTTTGGAGTATTGTAACAGTGGTCTAAGGAAGGACATAAGAAAGTTGTGTAAGAACTTAAAATAACAGTAAATGTCCTACTGATCACTGTTGAAGTATTCCTTTGCATCCAACCATCCTCCATACTTATCTTTGACTAGGTTTTGCCAATAATTCTCATGGACCAAGGCGAAGCTATTCTCTGCCTTCTCCCCTTCTAGCTGATCTTTATCTATCTGGTATCCTCCGGTGTTCTGAGGTTTTCAAGCTTAGAAGTCTGCTTATGTACCCCTTATGACCATGGGCTTACATTTTCTCCAGAAAGTGGTTTCAGAAGTGTCTTTAACCAAGTCCATTCATTTTTCTAGGGTCAGTATTCAGAGAAGAGAAAACTCTTCATGTCCGTAATGCAGACCTTTAACTTGCATTTTACCTAAGGATGGTGCATGCATTCAAAAAGATTAAGTGTTTGCCTCCTTTGCCCCGTGGTCAGGAAAGACTTGCTGTGGTTAAGCAAGACACTATCCAGGTGGAATGCTAACTGCAATGTCTTTTTCACTAGATGTCTGAACACCAGAAGAATATGCTGCCTGTCAGGTGTACTCTTCCCTTAATGTGATTGCTTGAAGTGCCTTTTTCAAGACTTGAGTCTGTTGCAAACAGTATGTTTTTCTGCCACTTGATTATCGTGTCTGGTATTCATCAAGCATTATTGCTATGATTCTGCTTAACTGTCTCAGTCCTTAACTTTTGCCCTTCTGGCTTTGGCTTCTCAGAGAAGTTTACCTTTGCCCTGTCTGGGATTCTTCTGAATTGTTCTTCATTGCAGAGGGCTTTCATAATCTTGTGTAATAACCAAACCAGTTCTGTGAGAAGGTCGTCCTCAGGGGATCCTTAATACACTCCTGCTTGTCTACCTTTGCTTTTGACAGCCTAGCATGAGAAAATATATTTTCATTTAAATTGGATAAGTATATAAATTTTTATTCTTGGAATTTTATTACGTCTTTCATTTTGTGATTACTTAACGTATGGAAGTCAAACTAAAGTGAACAGATGATTCTCCTAGCTACACCACTGAATGTAGGAGCTAGACCAATTTCAGAACTAGGAATTATAACATGAGAAAATCTCAACAGTAACCAATGCAGAAGGCTATCTTGCAACTAAGTTGTTATATAATGAGCTTGTATCTGTTATCTTTTCAAAGCAGTAAAGGACATAGTTTTAAAGATGTCTGAGAATTTGGGGCACGCAAAGCAGCTGAGACTTGAGGTGGAAGCATAAAAGGGAGAATGCTGAATAGAATGAAGCTGTGTGAAGGAAGCAGAGTGCTCATTGTTGAGATAGTTTGAGATGAAATAGTAAGGACAGTCGTAGATAGTTAATTAAACCCTCAAATTTGAAAAAAGGGGTGCGGGATGGAAAGGAATTGCAGAAGGTGTGCAAAGTAAAATTAAGCTTGATCTGTGTTCTGGCAACATTTCAGGACAAGTTGGTAGCCAAGGCCACTGAAAAGCTGCCATATGGGGTAAACATTTATAGAGAAACTGTATGGTGAGCTTGTTTGGCTGATCCTTCAAGTTTGCCCCAGTATGAAGTAAGGCACTATTACACTGATATTCTTGACTTGGGGGGGGGGTCATGAAAACTGAAAAAGTAGGAGCTGGAAAGTACTGCAAGCATACCTTTCAACCTGCAAGCAATGAAGCAATGAAATTGTTACAAATGCCTTTGAAATGTAAATACGTCCAGCCAAAAATCTGGACATCTAATTAGTAAAAATTTGAATACCAAACCATATACAAGTCTTCCCACTTCCAGTAGGATTATGGGTAAGCTCATAAACATGTTTAAAAAACGCATGACAAAAATGGTGGAAAATTTAAGCATGCTATTAAAGAGACTGTAAAATCTGTAGACATTAATGAACTGCATTCCCACACAAGGTAATTTATTTTGGCTTCTACAAAAAAGAAGTAAGGGGAGTGTCCTCTTTCTTTAAATTATTGGTTCCACTATTGTGTTTGCCATGTAGTGTGGTTTTCTATACACTAGACAGCTTTAAAAATTGCATTCGAAGGTAGAAATTCAGAAAATTGTGTAAATGGGTTAGTCATCCCTGAAAATAGGGACGTACCCTAAAAATAAGCACATCATGTGCTGGGATAAATAAGGCCTCAAAGCAGGAACAGTTGAGAGGTGTGCAAATGAAAAAGGGAAAAAAAAAAGAAAACAATGTGTGGAGATGTTTAAAGGAAAAGAATGTACTGAGAGGAATGGCTCTATCACTTGACCCCATTTAATATATGACTGCCAAAGGCTAGTGTCTCATCTGCATACTGCTGGCTACCAAATAATATGCAAAGGGCGAGTGGCCTTAGAGCCATATGGTAAATGCACTTTTCTGGTTTGAGTAGTAGCTAATGGCTGCCACGTCCAAGCAAGCTTTACATTATCCGTCTGTCTTTATGGTAATGCTACCACTTTCCAGACTATTTTGGTACAGCAAGGACACAGTTTAAAATATGCCAAAAATTAAATATTTGTGTGGTAATAATAATAACAGTAAGTCTTCAAATGGCAGAGGCCAACAATTACATTTGCTCCAGTTCAATGCACGTATTTGTGTTGGGTTCTTATTTTGGTACAGAGGTTAATTGGTAAACCACGATACAGATGGAAGAAAGAGACGATGCACCAAGCTGCAGCTAAGAGCAGTTTAATTAAAAAAACAACTTTAACAAAACATAAAATCAGTTACTTAGTCATCAGCGTAATCATCTTGCAAACTATATGAGGGACCCTCATGCAGCTACATACAGTTTCATCTGCTCGGCCAAGGCAATTTCTGTATTAAGCCATCAGTAAATCAATTAATTAATCAATCAGTCAAATTAAATCAAGTTCAAGCTGGCAACTTGAATCCTGATGCATCAATCAATTACTAAATTCAGTCACCGGTTATCAAACTCGAGGCCTGATAGCAAGTAAACAGTTCAGAAAGTAAAATAGGAGGGTCGGTTAACTTAGCATGTGTCATGGTTTTTATAAGCAAGTCGTACCTTCTGACACATAATGATAGTTGAGCCAGTACATTTTGGAATCTTGTGACTGTTTGCTTGACATTAACTAAAACAGCATTTAATTTCCTGACTTGTCGGGAACATCAGAACAATATTTTGCTTTTCATTACCTCTTTAACTTCTCTATATTCGAGGTACATTCTGTACATTCTGTCCTAACCAGAATCTGCAACACAAGTACCTCCTCTTTTATAGCACACTGACTTGGTACACAGACTACAGTTAAAAAGGTGACAGTAATGATTCACAGCTTTATAGATATGTTTTTCTCGTATATTGTAGAACTTAAATGCAAAACTCTAACTATGTAAGATTATTGAAAAAATTCTCGCTAATAATCATATCATGATAGACTAACAAGCAGAGTATATGTCTAATTAATGAAGATTCCAGCTCTTATGGTGCTGCTATTCACTCTGCTGTTTAATTCCCAATCATGAGGGAACTGAACTAATAAAATGGGACAGAATGCATGAGGCCTATAGAGTATTGTTAGGCTTATAAATAGCACCAGCCAGAAGCATATGAAATTAAAAAATGTAATTCTTTACTTGAAGTAAATAAACTGGAGTAGTGCGTTACATAACATTAGACCTGATGTCATTTTCATTCATTCCTCAACTGATGGATCTCTGACCCAACTTGGATCTGACTCAGCCACTTCTTCCAGATCCTCGGATCCAAACTCTCAAGCTCTTCCCTTTACCCGTAATGCTCTGCCAGCCCAACATACCTGAGATCTCATCTGCCACCACATCTGTACAAATGTGGATCCTTTCACTCTCGAACTGTTGGTGAACTTTAAACTAGAGTTTTTGTTATAATTTTTTTTCACTCTGTATTAGCTTTCCTAATTCTGGCACCTTCCTCCCTATTACAGTAAATTTCCTTTCCAGTTATTACCAGTAATTTGGTATTTTTCTTTACTACCATTGCTGGTATTTTATCTTTATTCCCTCTTTCTACCTTTTTTGGGATGTTTTTTGTACGATTATTGTTAGCCTTTTCCTTTCTTATCTCTAAAGTAAAAAAAAAAAAAAAAAAAAAAAAGGTAGGTAGATAGTATTACTTTTTTTGTTGTTGTTTAAAAAGTTTTTTTTTTTTTTTCTGTAGCCTTGCTTTCTTACTTAGGCCAGTATGGCCATTAAACGTACTGGATTCAAAAATGCATCAGCTGTGGGCAAAAAATGTCTTAACTCGGATGCCCACAGGGAATGCTTATACTGCTTGGGTGCTGCCAATTTAGAGGCAGACTGTTCTGTACATGCTGGTTTTAATTCCAGGGTGCGCACACACTCACAGATAGGAGCAATAAACTTGCACTGAAAAGGCATCTCCTTTCCACTTCTGCTGGGGATGAAACCTCCCCTCCAGAAGTCAGATAAAGAGATGCACGACTGTGCTCCTAAAGACTCCCATAAGAGACCTCCAGATCCCACTTCCTCCTCTGCTTCTTCCTCAGTGGCACCTGTGAATTTGTCAAAGTCTGATCTGACTACTTTGGATCCTTCTGCCCCAAAATCCAAATCACCTCTGATCTGGTCATCTCTTTCCGTACATGATCCGATAGCGTCTCGCCTCCCTTCACCTTTCTTTGAGGTTTCTCCTTGCAAACATTCTAGACTTCCATCTACAACCTCTTCTCTCGTGTCTTCCAGGGGTTTATCCAGGGCTGAAGTGGATAGGATGATGAGGAAATTCCTCAGAGCTCAGATCCAGATGGGGTACTCCTGACTCCATCTCCCATCAGATCCAGGAGCCTACCTGTGACTACTTCCCCTTTGGTTTCTCCTCCTTCAATCCATCCTGCTGCTTTGCAGCCTTCCTGTCCAAGATTCCTGGGGGTTTCCTTTTCAGGTATGAAGACAGTTCGTTCTTTGACTCCAGTTATTTCCCTGAGTCATCCTGCTCTGGGCACCAGATCCAAGGATCCAGAGTCGACTCCAAAATTATCTGAGCCGTCCCTACCCCCCGGAGCCTCGGTGCTGGACAGCTTGAGTCTGACTACATCCTTAGGTGGAGTGCTTGCAGGATTGCAGGGGCTGACAGTTGTAGAGATGTCTGCTGTGTTGCCATCAACTTCAGTCTCCCCAGGTGCTCTGCCTTTGAGAACATGGAGAGGGCCTCCTCTTCGGATAGAGAAAGGACATCCCTGCCTCTCTCTCCAATCAGATGACTTTACTTCCTTTGGTTCTTTGCTCTGAGCCTCGATCTTCCATTCCACTGGGACAGCCAGCCTGTTCAAATCTCCAGTCACTCCCTCAGGACTCCCCCATCTCTTCTGATACCTCACCAGACCATTTTGCTGAAAGAGAATAAGTAAAAGGAGGCACTTAGAGTCTCCTCGGGAATCTCTGATGGAGAACACTGATTTCCATGAAAAGGAAGGTTCCCCCAGATCTCCACCTGAAGATACCTCCTTTGGAGACATTCTAGAGCTCTTAAAGGGTGGCTGGTCTTCAGATACCCCTTTCCAAGGAGTCTGTGTTCCTGGAGGCTTTTGGGTTTGGCCCGGCTACATCTTAGGTGACCCTTCCCCCCTCCAGCTGATGAACTTGTATATCTCGTTTCTCATCAGGCATGAAGGAACTGAATACTGTGGAGCCCAAGAGCTTGTGGAGCGAAGCTGTTCTGTCCATCCTCATAACAGGGAGTCCAGGGCCTTGGACAGATTCATTAAGTGTGTGTATGCTTCAGCTTCATTTACTCTGCAGTTGTTGAATTATTGTACATTTTATAAGATTGCGAAGAGATTTGACTAAAGAACTCTCCAAATCTCTTTTGTGGTCCATGTCTACTGAGGGCCACAATAGTTTCCTCGCAACTGATCACCCTTCAATTGATGTCTCATATATGTCCATGAGGCTGATCTCCCATGTAGAGGAAGGTACCTCATGGGTGGCGGGTTCAGGTATAGCCATTATGAGACATGCCTGGATGCAAGAAGGAAAGACCTTTCCTGCATAAGGATACATTTTTCTACCTGTCAGACACTTTCCCTGGAATCAGCAAAGAGGTAGAAAGATGTGGTTCTGTAAATCCCAGGGTCCTTTCCAACACTCATGAAAAGGTAATTCTCTCAGGGGGCAGAGGGGGTAACACTAATGGAAGACAACACCCCCATAGCAAAGGTGGCTTTGCAGAACCAGTGTTTCCATGATTCGGCCTCTGACAAGCTTTATCAGCTCTCCTGAAAGGCTGCCTGACTGCTGCCTTCTGGAGGCAGTCATCAGACATTTGTCTCTACACTAAAGAGCCAGGCTAGCCATAACAAAAGAATCCTGGGTGCAGAGAATTATAGCCAGAGATTATATCATAACCATTTTTTCCAAATTCCCCCTACAAGTATGAAAAGAATCCCCAAAGTTCCACCCAGTCAGAGAAGCCGTAGCCTTAGAGATAGAAAAGCTACTAGAAAAAAAGGACCTACTCAAGATTCTTCTTAGTGCCAAAGAAGACAGGAGACATGAGACCCACATACTTTCACATCAGAATGAACAGGCGCTCCAGAAGATATCTTTGCTTCCAGCTGTGAGACAGTTATTACCAGTTTAGAGTATTGCCCTTTGGTCTCACCACAGCCCATAAGGTGTTCAAATGCATGGCAATGACAGTAGCCCACTTGAGACTGCTGGGATTCTGATTCTGCGTGTTTTTGTACCTAGATGACTGCCTCCTAACTGCCCCAACCAGGCATCTACTACTACAGGCTAGAGACTACTTGCTCCAGTTGCCTTTGTCTAGGCATAACAGTCAATTACAGCAAGTCACAACTCAGACCTATGCATTGCCTGGAGTTCATAGGTACTTATGTGGACAAAGTCACTCAGGTAGCCTCTCTTCCTCCAACTCAAATACTGATGCCCACATCCTAGGTTAAGAAAGGGATCCTGCATTCTTCTGTTCCAGTACAACTAATTTTAAATGCCTTGGGATCCATGGCAGCAGCTATTACCCTAGTTCTTTTAGCCAGGTTTCATGTGTGAATTCTACAGTGGACCCTGTCAGTTCAGTGGTCCATTCTTCAGCAGCCTTTAACTGCCCCATTCACGATGACATAAGCTTGCAAAAGATATCTTCTTTGGTGGCTTCATTCATTTTGAAGGCCATCCATTTGTTCTCCTGGAAATGAGAGCAGTCCTCATAGCTTTTCAAGATGCTGTCCCCTCTGGGATGATTGCTCTGCAGACAGACAGACAACATGCTAGTAGTCTGGTACATCAACAAGCAGGGAGAAAACAAATCTTATCCGCTATGTCAAAAAGCATCGAGAGTGTGGCAATGGGTGCTCTCTTCTGGCTGCTTTCAAATAACAATGCATATACTGGGGAAAGCCAATATGATTGCAGACAAATTCAGCAAGTCCATTCTGATGCCTCACAAGTGGTCTCTCAATGTCAAAGTGCCAGTGGGGCCAGCCATGCTGCAGCCTATTCATTTTTCCCCTAATCAACAAGTGCAGCAGGTTCTTTGCTCTGATCCCTCTGGTCCACAATTGGCCATCTGGTCTTCTCTGTGCTTACCTACCATTATCTCTCATTTACATATTTGTACAGAAAACACAGATCTGATATTGTTAATCCTCATTCAGTCATTACGCCAAGGTTATCTGTTCCGACCTCGGAACCGAGCCGGCCATCTTCCAAGCTCGCGACAGCCACAAACTCTCGAGCTAGACTCTTACCCACAATTCCCCTCTCCCTGTTACCTCAGATTTCGTTTGCCGCATCACTATTCAGTCGTGTCAAGCCACTTCTCTTGAGCTAAGTAAATCTCTCTGACAATACTTTATCATATTGCAGTTATTCTCTGTTCTAAATTTGTTGAATAGTTATCTCTTACCAGATCGCATCTCGAAACTCTTTTTTGGTTTTCGCTTCTAGCCCTTCTTTCTTCTACCATGAGGTAACTCCTTTACCATCATTGGTAAATTCTTTCCTGTTTTACCTTTTGGTATTTCTTGTACCATTGTTGGTACATTCTTCCTTCCTTTTCTTTCTTCATCCTATCGTGGCAGAGAAAAAAGGTAGTCCGGGATTTAAAAGATGTGTGGATTGTGGGCATAAATTGCCTGTGTCGGATGCACTTGCATTATGTGTTTACTGTTTGGGTGTGCCTCACTTGACTGTTGACCCGCCTTGCAGGATTTGTGCTAATTTCTCTAACAGGACTTTGGTGGAAAGGAAAAATAAGCTTATTTTAAAGGGACTACTTAAATCTTCCTTTTCAGAGGCTATTCCTGGGGCGGAGGCTTCAACCCCTCCTAGTTCCCATAAGAAAAGAGGTGAACACAAGAAGGCCAAGTCTCTCCCATCATCTCCTGCTGGGGACGACCAGGAACCGAGATCTAAGAAGGCCAAACTTTCTAGTTCAGATTTGACTTTCTCGGCCCTGGGATTTCGGTGCCTAAATCTTCGGCACCTCCCATTACTTTGGCACCAAGTTCTGTGCCCTATACCTCATCAGAATCGAGGGGCCCCTCAGTTCAGACTTCTTTATCGGCACCGACCTTTTCCTCGATGCAGACCTTTCCGGCGTCGATGACTGTTCCAGTGCCAGCTTCTGCTTCAACTCAGGATATTATCTCGGCACCAACTATTCTTTTGGTACCAACTACCTTGTTTTCTGCATCGGCACCTACCGTAGTGCCAACTACAACTTCGGCACCGACCTTGTCGGTTCAGACCTTGCCTTCGGCACCAATGATCTCCTCGATGCAGACACCAGTAGTACAAGCCCTTACAGCTCCATTGTTTTTGGTACAGACACCTATTTTATGGCGGTGATCAGCTTTCTCCAAGGACCCCTACTTATTCTCTTCCTTCATTGCCTTTGAAGCTCCCTGCTGTAGCACAGACTTCCCCCATTTCGGCTCCTTTCATGAACCTCATTAAGGAGTCACAGTTGCCTTTGTGGCAGGAGAGACTTGTCACTCCAGTCACTGCTCTGGATGCTAGCTGTGACGTACGTTTTTCACAACCATACAGGGACTCCGAGTCGGCGGGCTGATTTACTTGAGCAGGGTGTGACCTCCTTGGGTAGACCAGCCTTCCAACTCATGGAGAAGGCTCTCGCGCCTGTTGATGATCCTGTGCTGTCAGTGCCCCCGTCCTCCTCTGGACTGCAGTTTACACAAGACACCTCTGGCGACACCGGGTACAAGGGCCTCAGGACATACTCCCACTGGAGGCTCCCCTTGCGCTGTCTTCTCCAGATTCCCCCCTGAGGAAGTTCATCGCAAGAGTTCGTGTAAGAGGAAGCACGTGGACTCCCCAGAAGAGTCCCTCACGGAAGACACAGACTTTGATGGGGAAGGGTTCCCCTCGGTCACCCTCTGAGGTATCCTTTGGAGATATCCTCGAAATACTAAAGCAGAGAGGTGATTGGCTGCCCTCTAACCCGACCTCTTAAGAGTCTGTGTTCCTGCAGGCCTTTCATGCCTGGCCCCCTACCTCTTGGGTAACTCCACCTGCTGATGACCTTGTCCGGCTCATCGTGCAGTGTGCTTGGAAGGCTTCTGATGCCGTGACGCCATTCCCCACAAGCCAGATCAAATCCTGTCCCCTTCAGATAGTGAGCCTCACTGGTTCAAAGGTCTTCCTGTAGTTGCTTTGGTGGTGGCCGCCGCAAGAAAGAAGGATCTGGCAGAAGAAAGCCAGACTGTCTACCCGCCCGACAAAGATTCCCGGGCACTGGACAGATTAGGGAAGGGTACCTTTGCATCAGCAACCTTTGCAGTCAGGTCCCTGAATTATATGGCACATTTTGCCAGGCTTCAAAGAGACTTAATTTCTGAGCGCTCTGAAACCTTTGCAGGAGCTGTGTCTGATGAGGTCCAGGACATTGTGGCCTCACAGTTAGCCACCCTTGAATCGATTTCTAATTCCTCCATGCATCTGATTTCTCATGCATCAGAAGGAGCAGCTAGAACAGCAGGTGCAGGCATAGTCATGAGATGGCATGCCTGGATGTGCTTGTGTGATTTTGTGGAACCTTTCAAGGCTTCCTTTTTGAATGCTCTCATTGAAGCCTCTTCGTTGTTTGGACCCAAGGTTAAAGACACACTGGCTAGGTGTGAACAGGACGATAAGTCCCTTTCTGCCGTAGGTGTCCACTATTCTTCCCCTCAATGGGCTTTCTCCAGAAACCAGAAGAGTGGGAAGATGTGGCACAAAAAGTCTCAGGATTCTTTCCGTGCCACTCAAGCCGAGTTTTCCCCTAGCGGCAGAGGGGGAAACTCATATGGAAGACTCCCCTTTTGGGGCAGAGGAGGTCAGCGTAATCAGGGTTCCAGAGATTCTTTCTCTGGTCAGTCCTGCCAGCGCTCCTGAAGAGCAGCTCAACCGCTTTTCTCTGGAAGCGGTTGGGGGTAGTTTATCTTTGTACCCTTCTGCCTGGCTAACCATTACCACCGATTCTTGGGTACGAGAGATAGTAACCAGGTTATCATAATACCTTCGATCTTTGTCCTGCCCCACTAAGGAGCTTACCCGACGTTCCACCCAGTCAAAGGGTAGAATCAGCATTAGAGATTTCAACGCTGCTAAGAAAAAGAGTCATCCAAATAGTCCCACCAGACTAAATAGGATCTGGATTCTTCTCAAGATTATTTTTGTGCCAAAAAAGACCTGGGACTGGAGACCAATTTTGGATCTCAGTGTACTAAATCAGTTCGTAGAAGTACAGAAATTCCGGGTGGTCACAATACAGTCTATCCTCCCACTCCTGGAGGCGGATGATTGGATGTGCTCTATAGATATTCAGGATGCGTGCTACCACATAAAGATGGGCAGACCATCAAGAAGATTCCTTTGCTTCCGTGCAGGAGCCAGTCATTACCAGTTCCGAGTACTGCCCTTCGGATTCTCTACAGCCCCCAGAGTGTTCACCAAGTGCATGGCAGTCGTCACAGCTCACCTGCGACTGCAAGGATTCCGGGTGTTTATCTAGACGACTGGCTCATTACCGTCTCCACCAGACATCTGTTGGAAACAGCCTTGGCATAATCTCTTCACACTGCAGAATGGTTAGGCATAACTATAAACTGGCAAAAATTCAACCTATCCCCATCCCAATCCATAGAATTCATTGGGGTCCTGTTGGATACAAAGAACTGCATGGCATCGCTTTCCAGAGCACAGAATTTTAAGGATAAAACAACAACTCATACCCATCCTCTCAAGGAAAAGATCGGCAGCACATTCTGTTCTCCAGCTGTCGGATTCCATGGCAACTTCCATCACCATTGTCCCCCTTGTGAGGTTTCACATGAGGCTTTTACAGTGGTTACTACTCACCCAGTGGTACCCTTTTCAGTTTCCTCTCTCATCCCAGATTCGGGTGACTCAGAGATGCAAACAAGATTTGATTTGGTGGCTGTCGCAGAACCTGCCGCAATGGTCTCCCCCCTTCACACCCCAACAGCCCAAAGCCACAGTGACCACGGATGCCTCCCTGATGGGGTGCGCGTGGGGCTTTTTCAGGGGAAGACTGTTCAAGGCACGTGGTCGGACCTAGAGGCTCATCTGCATATAAATGTCCTAGAACTTTGAGGGTGGTACTTCTAGCGTTGCAAGCATTTCATCCCCTTCTTCCATCAGGGACGATTGCAATACAATCGGACAACATGGCTGTAGTCTGGTACATCAACAAACAAGGCAGAACCAAATCCTACCCACTCTGTCGGTAGGCCATGAGGATATGGCACTGGATGATGGCTACCAACTTTTTTTCTTTTAGCAACGCATATTCCCGGGAGTTCCAACATGATAGGTTGAGCAGGTGCATCCTGCAACCACACGAGTGGTCTCTGAATCCTCTTATAGTGGCGGAGAATTCAACTGCTGGGGTTTCCTCTGCTGCGACCTCTTTGCATCCCCAACCAACTACAAGTGCAGCAATTACTTTCCCCTGATTCCCCCTCTGGGCCAGTCACCCAGGGACACTCTAGTCCACGATTGGCCCTCTGATCTGCTTTCCCCCTCTCCCTCTCATTCCCCAGTTCCTGAAGAAAGTCCGCCAGTTGAAGAGCAAGATAACCCTCATTGCACCATATCGGCCTCGGCAAATTTGGTTCCCCTTCTTATGGCCTCACCTGCTAGATCAACCATGGATTCTCGATCCAATTCCAGATTTGATCTCCCATCCGCAGAACCTGATTTCACCCCAACCGGAACAGCCTGAAGCTCACAGCTTGGTTCTTCCACTTCCAGTGATTGCCAAGCAGGCTGATCTTTCTTCCCCAGTACGTGACATTCTTATTGCGTCTCATAAGTCTTCCACCAGAACTAATCTCAGCAAGTGGAAAAGGTTTACCATTTGGCTGAAGGAAAAGAGACAGACCCTTTTTCAGCACCAGTGCCGGTAGTACTGGAGTACCTGTCCAGTTTATTCAAATCTGGCCTATCTGCTTCTACCATTCGAGTTCATTTGGCCGTGATATCTAATTTTCACAATGGTGTCCATGACTTTTCTCATGTCACACAAATTATGCAAGACTTTTCTAAAAGGCATAAATCATTTGAAACCCCCTTTAGAGAGCCTAGCCAGTTATGGGATTTGTCTCTAGTCCTGCAAGCGTTGACTGCGGCTCCTTTTGAACCAGCCTTTTCATGTGACCTCAAGTTCCTTTCTTGGAAAACTTTGTTTTTGGTCGCCATTACTTTAGCCAGACGAATTTCTAAACTTCAAGCTCTATGCATCAAACAACCTTACTTAATCTTTCATAAAGATAGAGTGCCATTGAGAATTAATCCTTCTTTCCTGCCAGAAGTGATCTCTGAAATGTCCATTAACCAATCCATTGAATTGCCAGTTTTCTTTCCCAATCATTCTAACAGAGGAGAGTATTGTCTACATACCCTTGACATTCACAGGAAAATTAGTTTCTATCTGGACAGAACTAAGGCTTCTCTCAAGTCAGATCAACTATTCCTGGCCTATTCTAGTCCTAGACTTGGATGTGCTGTTTCTAAGCTCACATTAGCTAAATGGTTAAAAGACTGTGTAACATTTATTTATAAAACTCACGATATTCCTTTGACTACAGCAGTTAGGGCTCATTCCACTAGGTCGGTCGCTACTTCTGCTGCTTTTCATGTTAAGAGCTTCTTTACCTGACATTTGTGCAGCTGCAACTTGGGCTAGACCCCATACCTTCATTAGTCATTACAAATTGGATTTGGCCTCCAGAGGAAGAGTGTCCTTTGGTTCAGTGGTGCTTAGGAATGTCCTTTCATGAGAGCTTCCCAGAAATAAAGGTAGCTGGGGACTCTGTCCCAGGCGTAAGGAATGAACGAGGATTAACAATATCAGATAAAGAAGTTATGTCTTACCATAAAGTTCCATCTGTATTGTTGATCCACGTACAGTCTTTACGATCCTCCCTCCTTCCCCCTCCTGAGGCTTACAGTGGATCTCATCATCCAGTTTCATTAGGTCCTTTGACCAGAGGTAGCCTCTACTTCCTTTGACTTGCAAAGTCAATCTGAGGTAACAGGGAGAGGGGAATTGTGGGTAAGAGTTTAGTTTGAGAGTTTGTGACTGTTGCGAGCTTGGAAGATGGCCGGCTCGGTACCGATAACCCAGGCATAATGATTGAACGTGGATCAACAATACAGATGGAACGTTATGGTAAGACATGACTTCTTTTTATCCTCATTGCACCCTTTTGGCCTCATTAGCTTTAGTTGCACTTCCTCTGACCTCACCTTCCACATCCACCCTGGTTACTGGATCCCAATCCAGACCACCTGTCTCACCCAACAGGTATGACTTACCCAGACATTACAGGCCTCACACTGACTGCTTGATTTTTCCATTTCTGCTAATTGCTAGACAGTCCATGCTCTCCTTCTCAGCCCGTCATGTTTTGTTATCTTCTCAAAAAGGTTCTACTAGAAACATTTACAAAAGCAAATGGAAGATATATGTGATCTGAAGTAGTTTACTTCATTTTTTCTTCAACCTGTGGGTCCTCAGATCCACATTGGATCCGATGCGGCCACAATTTCCAGCTATGGCTCTGAGCTCCATGCTCCTTCCCTTACCCATAATGCCCCCTGCCTCCCTTCTCCCCCCAGATCTCATTTCCCGCTTGAGAGGAAGTGACGGTGTCCGAGCTCCATTGAGTTAGTGGTGTTTGTGAACAGTAATTATTTACTTTTTTTGGCTTTTTTATCTCTGTCTTATATTTCTAACCTATCTATACTTTCTCAGGGGTTCCATAGCAAATTTCTTGTAGGCTTTACTACCTTTTCTTCCCTCTCCTCTTTCTACGTGGTGCGTGTGTGTCTGTGTGTGTGTGTGTTTTTGGGCCGACTGAGGCATGGCGAATGCCCCGAAGCCAGGTTTCAAAAGGTGCACAGAGTGTGGCCATAAACTTTACCTGGCGGATGGCCACACTCTGTGCGTGGTTTGTCTGGGAGTGGCTCACCTCCAGTCCCCCTGTCCCATTTGCACACAGTTTAATCCCAGAGCACTTAAGGACAGGTGGGACAAGCTGATCATTAAGGGCCTGTTGCCCTCATCTACTGGGACTGAGGTCCCACCTTCCCCTGCTAAGAAAGCACTGCTGCTGCTTCGTTTTCCCCTTCCACGGCCTCTGGGACTCACCCTCCCACCAAGAGACCTTGGGAAGGGGATGAAGCCAAGAAGGACCGGCCTCGCAAGTGCTCCCCTGACCACTTGTCAAAGGCTGGCCCACCACCGAAAGTTAAGCCTGTTTCCAGGCCAGCGACACCTCAGCTCAGGTCCCCTAGGTTCTGCCCTGAGCACAAGATACAGGTTAGCCGGTTGCCTCCTAGGCCCCCCCCTACCAGTTTTCCCAGTCCACTTAGGCGGCGTCTTCCCACTCTACACGGAGCCTATCTGAAGCAGAGATGGGTAAGATGATGCAGAGGTTTATTCGCATTCAAATCCAGATGGGGGTCTTGCCAGGACCTTCTCCCACTGGAGCAGGTGCCTTCCAGTCAGTATTTAAACTTATTCCTCCTCCTCCAATCTGACCTGTGGTTTCAGAGTTGTTGGATCCGAGGATGGTCGGAGTCGAGGGATCGGCGCCAATGGTACCCTGTACCTCGACGCCGGCCAGTGCCTTGGATGTGTCGGATCTGACTAGATCGGATAAGAGCTTTCCGAATCATAGCCTCTGGGTTAGATCTGAGGGAGTGCTCTCTGCTCCAAGCTTGTCAGAGAGAAGCATTCCCCTCTGCGTCTCGCCGTGACTCACCAGTCGAATCAGGGGGGAGCAGCTTCCACTAGTTCAGCCCAGGAGGTCCGTTCCCCCTAGGCATTTGGTGGAGAGGGTTCTCGCAGGGTCGAGGCCTCTGACCATTTCATCTTTGGAGTCCGTCCAGACCCCCCCCCCCCTGGCCTTGAGTGCAGGTCTGACCATCTTGCCATCTCAGGGACAGCCCTTAGCCATAGTGCCCCAGGACGTTCTGACCTTGGAACAACCTGCTTGCGAGACCTCCCCAGATAAGTCCCCCTGAAGACCCCCCCCCCCACAAGCATACGTGTAAAAGGAGGCACTTGGACTCTCCTCCAGCATCCCTCACCGAAGACACAGACCTGGATGAAGGGGAAGGTTCCCCAAGGTCACCCCCGAGGATATTTCCTTTGGAGACATCATGGAGATCCTCCACCAAAGAAGGGGTGGTCCACTCCAAAAGCAACTTCTGATGAGTCCGTGTTTCTGGAGGCATTCGGCTCAGGCTCTTCTATCTCTTGGGTGTCACCTCCTGCTGATCCACTTGTGGATTTGATAACACCTAGGGGGTGGAAGGAGCCGGACACAGTAGAGCCAATACCCAAGCACCTGTTCAAGGTTTTAAGCCCTCCCATGGACAAGTTACACTGGCACAAGGTGCTGTAGGTGCTATGCTGATGTCGGCAGCCACCAAGAAGGAACTCGCCTAGGACAGTTCCACAGTCCATCCACCTGACAGAGTCGAGAACATTGGATCCTTTTGGGAATCAAGTTTATGCTTCAGCGACCTTCCATGTGAGGGCGCTGAACTATATGGCGCACGTTCGACTCCAGAGAGATCTGGTCAAGGAAGTCACGGAGTTAACCCCAGGGTCCATGTCAGTAGAGGACATGAAGACATTTGATGCACGAATGGTCACCCTAAAATCTGTAGCCAACACGTCTATGCAGTTGCTCTCCCATGCCACGGAGGGAACCACATGGGTGGCAGGGTCAGGCATTTCCATCCAGCAATGGGAAGACGGTCAGAGAGACTTTGGTCCAGAGTGAGGAGGATGGGAAGAGACTGTCTGCTGTCGCAATCTGCTTCTCACCGCCTCAAAGGTACTTTTCCAGGAACCAATGAGGCCAGAAGATGATGTGGTTCTGCAAGTCTCAGGCATTTTCCCAGGATGCTCAGGACTCGCCTTCTCCCAGAGGCAGAGGGTGATATGATAGATGCCACCCTAGAGGCAGAGGGGGTCCTAGGAGATTCGGGTCCCGAGAACCTTTCTCGGATAAACCCGGACAGCAGCCCAGAGGGGTTGTCCGGCTGTCCATCTCTGTAGGCAGTCAGGGGTTGCTTGTGGTGCTGCGAGTCATCCAGAGGATATTTTGTCCCTTTGAAGGACCTTCCTGCATCCAACAGAGCCCTCCTGGACATCCCACCCTCGCAGCGGGAGGAAGCAGCAGTGCAGGTAGACTCGCTGCTAAGAAAACAAGTCCTCCAACCAGTCCCCCCAGACCAGTCAGGAATCCGGGGTTTATTCCAGGTTCTTTTTAGTGCCAAAAAATACAGTGGATCTCAAACCAGTATTGGATCTGTCCAAATTGTATCTGTCAGTAACCAAGACATAATTTCAGATGGTCACGATTCAATCTATCCTGCCTTATCTGCAGGCCAGAGACTGGATGTGCTCAATCGACCTCCAGGACATGTACTATCACATCAAGATGGACAGGTGCTCCCGGAGGTTCCTTTGCTTCCGGCTGGGAGCCAGTCATTACCAATTTTGAGCCCTCCCCTTTGGTCTCACCACACCCCCCTGGGTGTTTACCAAGGTAATGGCAGTAGTAGTACTCGCCTGAGGCTTCAGGTCTTTCCATACCTGGACGATTGGCTCTTTACTGCCCCCTCAGAGCATCTACTATATCAGGCCAGGGACTTTTTCCTTCAGCTAGCCAACAAGTTGGGCATTATGATCAATATGAACAAGTCTGCTCTTCACCCGGCTCAGATTTTAGATTTCATTGGGGGTACGGCTGGACACAATACAAGTGAAGGTGTTCCTCAGGTCAGACAGGATATGTAGCTTGAGGATGTTCATCGTGTTTCACTGCTGCAGTCATTATATTTGGGTTATCCTGCTGGCAGACTACCCGCAGTCGGCCTGAATTCCAAAGTCCTGGTCCAGCGTCAGTTGCTGTCGCCTCTTCCCTGACGTCAGTGCACCAGGGGTATATAAGATACAGCCAACGCCATTTTCTCCAGTCTTTCTTTGCGCACGGTGCCTGAAACAAAAGCAGTTCGCAAGTGCCGGTCGGCCAACTCCTAAGATTTTTGAAACTGAATTTCAGATCCGAGGTCTTCAATAAAGCTGAGTACCCCGTTGGGGAAACTTTTTCTTGCTCCAGACCGATGTCAGTAAAAGTTAACAATTGTATTTCTTGTGGGAAGCAAATACCTCATAAGGATTTTCACTCTTACTGTATTCTTTGCCTAGGCCCTGACCATGACGTTGCTAGTTGTCGGTTTTGTGCTAGATTCAACCAAAGCACTATTAAGCGCAGTTTGATTTTGCTTTACATTACTTTGGCCAAAGGTTTAACTACATAATGCCGTCAGAACAACCGACGACCGGAATTCATAAAAAACGCAAAAACAAAGAAAAGGACAGGCATCCGAGGTCCAAAACCGAGGAAGCCTCTTCTAGGCCATTCGCTGGTTCTCAGTGAGGCACTTTCGCAGCCCCTGATACCCGCTACCTCAGAGCCACAGGTCGCCTCCAAGTCCCACGTGGAGACAACTAGGCCTCTGGAAACTCAAGGTATTTGGCCTACGGAAACTATTCCCTTAGATGGGTCCGGAGCCGCTGAGCAGGCATCAGCTTCTGAGGGTGTTTTCACACTTACACAGCTTACTATCAAGTCCACTTCAGCAACCAAGGCAAAGTCTAAAACACCATTAAAGACAAAGAAACAAGTACAGCATTCTCCTGGACAGTCGTCCATGCCAAAGAAACAGATGCTTAAAATGGCCAAGGACCTAATTATTTTGATCAGGGATACCCATCCCCTCCTGATAAACGGCCTAGGCAAGACACTGACTATGACTCTTCTGCCCAGGTCTCTATTTCCTCTGATTCATCTTCAGAACAGGGATATTCTCTTCCTCCCTATGAGGACTCTGATGCTGAAGAATCTATCCCTTCAGCCTCTTCTCCTGAGGATTACTCTTTTGGGGAAACCTTGCACACCATGAGGGAGCATTTCCATTGGGATAGCCAGGATTATTCAGAATCCAAGAAAAGGCTCAGAGACTTTCATTTACTGCCTCAGCACAGGCCCCTTGCTATCCCCCCTGTACTAGATATTGTTGATGTTTTTTCAGAATCCAGTTTGTCGCCTGATTCTTTACCCCCTGCACCAGTCAAGCCAGATAAGTACTACAGCGTCCCAGACTCTCATAAATTTCTTTATAAAAACTCTGCTGCTGACCCAGAAACAATTTCTCAGGGTCCCAAAGGGGTCAAGGCTTCCACTGCAAAAAAAACCTGTTCCCTCTGATCGGGATTCTAGAGCACTGGACCGATGGGGGGAAAAAGTTAACACTTCTGCTGCTTTAGCAGTAAGGGCTTTAAATTGCCAGTTTCACATGCTTAAATATCAACAATACCTAATGTCTTTGCTAAAACAGAAAATGCTTACAAGCTCAGAATGTCCTGACAATAAGGAAATGCAGGATTTATTGCATGTAGCTGAACAAGTGGGAAAGCATACTCTGCAATGTGGTTTTGATTCATTAGAGGCTTCTTGCAGAGCCGCAGTTACAGACTCATGTCATCCGAAGGCATGCTTGGTTAAAAGAACAAAGTTTACCTGATCATGTTAAAGCAAAATTATTATGCTCCATTACAGCATGATACTTTGTTTGGTGTTAAGGCAGAAGAGGTGTTAAAGAAAATGGAGGATAAAGCAAAATCAATGCAGACAGTAAAGGATTTCTTACAGATCCAGCCACCTAGATTTAGCAGGAACTGGCCTTCTAAAAATTGGTCCGACAATCTTGCAGAAGATACCTCAGATTCATAGCTGGCTCAATGCATTACCAATTCTCTGCACTGCCCTTTGGCTTATCTACTGCGTCCAGGCTCTTCACAAAATGCCTGGCACCAGTAATTGCATTTTGCAGACAAAAAGGAATACAAATATATCCCTACTTGGATGACTGTCTTATTCAAGCAGAGAGCAAGGACATTCTACTAAAGTATCTGGCGTTTGTAAAAAGATTACTAATTTGCCTAGGGTACATAATAAACGAAAAGAAATCAAAACTAGTGACCTCTCAAGAGATAATATTCCTGGGTGCAAGCTTAAATACAACTGCCCAGATGGCTTATCTCACGCCAGACAAGCAAAGGCAACTGACTCATTACTTTCAAATGATGGCAGCAAAGACCCAGCTACCTGCAAGAAAAATTCTGCAGGCTTTGGGCTTCATGGCATCCTGCATCCTGCTAATTCCATATGCAGGACTGCATTTGAGGAAGCTACAGTGGTATCTGAAAAGTGTTTGGACTCAACATTGCCACAGCCTAGAAACAATAATAACTTTTATTCTCTGCCTGCAACAGGAGTTTCGATGGTGGGCACTGGCCTGTCGCCACAACAAGGGACAGCCTTTCACTTTACCCACAGCCAGGCAGACACTAACAACCGATGCATCGAATTGTGCCTGGGGGCACACATGGCAGGAAAGTGTATTCAGGGCACGTGGCCCGCGGACCAAATGCATCTTCACATCAGTCAAAAAGAGATACTAGCTGCACAGAATGCCCTGACAGCCTTCAAGGATCTACTACATCCAGGACAACTATTACTGAAGACGGACAATACTACAGTTATGTGGTACATAAACAAGCAAGGGGGCACACATTCCTACCCCCTTTGCAGGCAAGCCATGACTTTGTGGAACGCAGTGCTGACCTACCAAGTACATCTACAGGCACAATTCCTGCCAGGAAAGAAAAATACTCTGGCAGACGAACTAAGCAGAAACCTCATGGACCCTCAAGAGTGGAAACTAAATCCACAGATCTTCAGCATGTTAACAAGGAAATGGGGATGCCCAGACAAAGATCTTTTTGCCTCCCCTCACAACTGTCAACTACAGAGATTCTGCACAAGGATTTATCACTCACAAGCATGGAAAGTGGATGCTCTATCATTCAGCTGGAAAACCCAAACAGTTTGTCTTTCCACCACTGCCTCTCCTTCCCAAGGTGCTCCTAAAAGTCAGACAAGAGAAGCCAAAAATGATTCTGATTGCCCCAGACTGGCCACGCCAGCACTGGTACCCAATCCTAAAGAGCTTGGCTCAAGGCCCAGCCTGGACTTTACCTCAAATTCCTCATCTTCTGACTCAACAAAACAATCAGATCTTGCACAGCCAACTCAGAACCTTAAATCTGGCTGCATGGCGGATAATATAGCCGCTCAGAGCACATCTCTCTCTAAAGCTGTTATGGATGTCATTTTGGAAGCCAGGAGGCCCAGCACCAGGAAATCTTATGCAGAAAAATGGAAGAGATTCTGTGCTTGGAACCAGGCACAAGGACTTGAACCACTTATTCCAAATATTCCTCAGATTTTACAATACCTAACTGAGATGCTGGACAAAGGCCTATCCTCCTCATCGATTAAGATCCATGCCTCTGCCATTTCAGCTCATTACAGTACGGAACCTCCTATTTTCTCTCATCCACTGCTAAGACGGTACCTCAGAGGGGCAAAAAACATAAGACCCCCAAGGAGAGCACCGATACCTACATGGGACCTCAACTTTGTCTTAGAAAAGCTCACACTGCCTCCTTTTGAGCCAGCCAATACAGCTGATATAAAATTCCTATCATGGAAAACTGCTCTGCTCCTAGCAATAACTTCAGCAAGAAGAGTCTCAGAGTTACAGGCATTAATGGCAGTGGAACCTTTTATCATTTTTCATCCGGACAGGTTTTCTCTAAGGACAAATCCAACTTTTATGCCAAAGGTAGTATCCAGTGTGGCTCTTAACCAAACCATTAATTTGCCAACATTTTATCCAAATCCCCAGAATAAAGGGGAGAGACTTCTGCACTCTTTGGACATACACAGGCAGCTACGATTCTACTTGGACAAGACAAAAGCTTTCAGAAAAACTGAGCAACTGTTTGTAGCATATGCTGCAGGATCACAAGGAAAGGCTATCTCAAAGCAGACTATTTCAAAATGGATAGGACACTGTATTCGTTTCTGCTATGCAGAGCATGGCAAGTCAGTGCCTAAAAATATTAGGACACATTCTACCAGGGCAGCAGCCACTTCAGCAGCCTTTATCAGAGGAGTACCAACCAAGGAAATTTTGGAGGCTGCAGCTTGGAGTTCAGTGCACACTTTTACCAAGCATTATCACTTACCTCTTTACTCTAAATCCAGATCAGGCTTTGCCACTGCAGTTCTGCAGGGCCTCATAGCCACTCCTAATCCTGTTTAGACCCAGCCGCCCAACCTCAGCTTTGGGATTCAACCCAAGTATAATGACTGCAATAGTGAAACACGAACATAGTACAGTTGTGTACCTACCATAAATGTAGATGTTAGAGTGTATTCACTGTTGCAGTCCAGGTTACCCACCCACCATCCCCCTTTCTTTGCTGGGACTTATCTGTACTTCTCTATTCTATACAACCTATGTGGTGTATTTGCTTGCAGATGAAGGTAATGTTTATTTTGTGCATGCTTTTTGTAAGCAATGTTTTTAGCCTACCCTTTTGGGAGCACCTGACATCGGGGGCAAGAAAAACTGAAGAAAATGGTGTCGGCTGCATCTTATATCCCCCTGGCGCACTGATGTCAGGGAAGAGGCAACAGCAACTGACAGTGGACACTGGCGGTTCAGTGGTCACTGATAGACCTTCCTTTGTCTTTTCCAGTAGTTGACAAAAGACAATCACAAGGCCTTCTTTAGCTATGTTAGAAACCTGGGTGGAAACTCCCAGATATGCTCAGAGTTAGTCCAAAATGACACAAAATACACTGAACCCACTGACATTGCCAACATTCTGGCAGACAGGTTCATTGCAAATTTTTCTTCCCCCTCCCCCACAAAAGGAGAAATAACTATCCCAGCAGAGTGTAGTCTCCCTAACATCTCAGATGTCCAGGTGAGAGCCGCCCTCTCTAAAGCTAAAAACATAGCATCAATGGGACCTGATGGTGTCCCGGGCTGTGTGCTACATGAACTCCAAGAGGAACTAAACCCACACATAAGGCTGCTGTTTAATCTTAGCCTTACTACAGGATACATACCCAAAGAGTGGCGTACGGCAACAGTGGTCCCATTTCACAAAGGCGGTGCCTCTATGGACCCTGGAAATTACCGCCCCATAAGCTTGACGAGCCTGGTCTGCAAAGCTATGGAGAGGATCATTATGGAACTCATAAACAAAGACATTGGGGACCTACAGACATTGGATCCTACTCAATTTGGCTTTGTCAAGGGCAGATCCTGCCTTTTGAACTTGGTCGACTTTTTTGAAACCGTCACAAAGGCCATTGATGAGGGTAAGGCAGTTCACACAGCCTACCTTGACCTTGCAAAAGCCTTTGACACAATACCCCACTCGGGCATCATAGACAAACTCACCAGCTTAAATGTAAACCCATATGTCACAAGATGGGTTGCAAACTGGCTCAAGGACAGAACCCACAGGGTCAGAGTTTCTGGAGCTATGTCAGACTCTAAGCCAGTCACAAGCGGTGTCCCACAGGGCTCAGTCCTGGGACCCCTCTTGTTCGGCATTTATTTTTCCGAAGTACAGGCAAACATAGGAGGATTGTGGCTGACAAAGTTCGCAGATGACTGCAAACTGGACGCCATAGTTGATACTCCAGCGGACACAAACAGCCTTCAGAGAGGCCTCATAGAAACGGATAATTGGTGCCAGAGCCATGGCCTTAAGCTGAACGCCAAAAAATGTATAGTCATACCCTTTGGGAAAAACAAGGTACTGACAAATTACCACATAGGCGGTAATCCATTAAGTACGGAAGAGGTAATCAGAGACCTAGGGACCCAGGTTGACAGTAATCTCTCATTTGACACTCACATTGCCAAAGTGGTTAGGAAGACCTTCTATATTGCCCACCTTATCATGAAAGGTTTCACATCTAGATCAAGAGAGGTCATTGTGCCCCTGTACTCTTCTCTTATCAGGCCAATGATTGAGTACAATGCCCCATTTGGGATGTATCTCACCCGACACCTGCAGCAGTTGGAAAGACCCCAAAAGTTCCTCACCAAGAGGATAAAGGGTCTTAAACATATGTCATATGCTGCCCGACTGAAAAAACTTCAGCTCTATTCAGTCGCATACCACCTACTCAGAGGTGATCTGTGCCTGACATACAAGGCCATGTCCAATCCTGAATTAATGGACATGCTCCACCTCAGAAAATCCAAATCCATCAGAGCCACGAGAACAAGTGACTTAAACCTCAACACAGAAATAAATAGGACGTGCTGGAGGGACAGATTCATAACCCAGAGGCTCCCTACAGTCTGGAACAGAATCCCAGTCCATGTTAGGCAGAGCCCCTCACTGACTCTATTCAAGAGAAATCTCGACGAGTGGATGGGAGATCGTAGGTTTACCCTGGGGGTCATCTCTGTGTCACTACTAGACAGAGGCATAGTAAACTAAACCCTAAAAGGGCGTAGTAGTCTCATCCTAAGGGGTGGTGTAAGCCACATACACTCTGGCTAGGCTTATAAATGCCTTAGGGCAGATAGCCTAGTACGAACCTATGAACCAGACCAGGACTTTGGAATTCAGGCCGACTGCGGGTTGCCTGCCAGCAGGATAACCCAAGTGTAATGACTACAACAGTGAATACACTCGAACATCTACATTTATGGTAGGTACAACAACTGTACTTTACACATCTTACACATTCTTCAGAGCCATTTATCAACAGCGTAAGTAGTGTTAAGGGCTCTAGGTAAGATGGCGGCCACGATAAATCTTCTTCCTGTGGCGCGCCTTCATATGAGGGTACTGCAGTGGACACTGGTGGTTCAGTGGTCACTGTTAGACCTTCCTTTGTCTTTTCCAGTGAGAATTTAAAAAGCTTGCAGGGGCTCCCTTTGGTGGTGGATTCATTCCCTGGATCTCCTCAAAGGATGTCCTTTTCAACCTCCTTTACCCCAAAACCATGGTGACCACTGATACCTCCCTACTGAGGGGGGGGCACTGCTCAGGAAGGACAGTCCAAGGCATGTTGTCTCCTTCCGAGACCTAGCTGCACATCAGTGTTCTAGAGATGAGAACGGTTCTTCTTGTATTGCAGGCCCTCCATGATCATATTCCTCTGGGAATGTTTGCATTTCAGACGGACAATATGTCAGTGGTCTGGTATATCAACAAACAGGGGGGAACCAGATCTTATTCCTTATGTCGAGAGGCAATGAGAGTGTAGGAATGGGCAATCTCCACTGGCCGTTTTCTGGTGGCAATCCACATCCTGGGACGGTCCAACATTCTAGCGGACAGGCTCAGCAGATCTATCCTGATGCCTTACGAGTGGTTTCAGAAGCCTTCAGTAACAGAACACATCTTCCTAGAATGGGGTCATCCTTGCTGCGATCTCTTCGCATCTCCTTCCAATGCCAAATACAGCAAGTTTTTCGCTCTGATCCCCCCGCCGGGGAAGTCCCCAGAGAAGCTCTGATTCATACTTGGCCTCCCGGGCTTCTTTATGCATATCCTCCTCTTCCCCTCATGTTGAAGTTTCTACAGAAAGCCCGAAGGCTGGAGGGCACTGTGATCCTCATTGCCCCATTCTGGCTTCGACAGGTTTGGTTTCCCTTACTCAGGTCTCATCTAGTTGTTCCACCATGAACCTTGGATCCAGTCCCAGATCTGTTTTCACATCCCTTGGGGATCCCTCATCCAGATCTGGACAATCTGAAGCTCACTGCTTGGCTGCTCCAGTTCCCATGATTCTTAGGACTCCCGGTCTGTCATCCCCTGTCAAGTCCTTTCTGGTGGCTGCTCATAAATCGTCCACCAGAAAAGTTTATCTCAGTAAATGGAAACGTTTCTCTATATGGGCCATTCAGAGGTCCTTGGAGCCTTACACTGCACTACTTTCAACAGTTTTAGATTTTCTAGCTAGCATTTTTCATCAGAGCGCTACTTCCTCAATGGTGCAAGTCCAACTAGCCATCATTTCTAATTTTCATGTTGGGGTAAACTTGTCTTTGGCTTCCTCTACACTTTGTAAAACTTTTCTCAAAGCTGCTTTTCTTTTCAGACCCCCAGGTAAGGACCTATTTCCTCCGTGGGACCTTACTTTGTTGGTGCAGGCATTGGTTTCTCCTCCCTTTGAGCCTGCGGCATTTGTGGACCTACACTTTTCAACTTGGAAAACTTGCCTTTTTGGTTGCCATCACATCTGCTAGAAGGGTCTCGGAGCTTCAAGCTCTTTCTGTCAAAGTCCCTTACATGATGTATCACAAAGATAGAGTGTCGCTATGCACTAACCTGTTCTTCCTTCCCGAGGTAGTTTCGGAAGTCAATATTAATCAGATTATTAATTTACCAGTATTTTTCCGAACTACCAGAACAAAGGGGAATACAAATTACATTTTCTGGACATACATAGGCAGTTGAGGTTTTATCTGCAAAGGACTAAACCTGTCTGGAAGTCTGATCAGCTTTTTGTGTCCAATGCCAAGCCCTTCTTTGGTAAACCTGTCTCAAAATTGAGTATTACTTGCTCAATTTCACAATGCTTTGGCCGGGCTTACTCAGACAGAGGTTTGTCTCTTCCAGGAAAAGTGACGGCTCATTCGACCCGATCTATGGCCACATCGGCGGCCTTTTGGTTTAGGGTCTCCTTAGATGATATTTGTTCAGCTGCTACTTGGGTCTCATCTCACACCTTTGTTTCTCATTATAAACTGGATTTGGTCTGTAGGAGTAGAGCATCCTTTGGCTCAGCGGTTCTCCGGAATATCTTTCCATGAGGGCCTACCAAGAGTTAGGTAGCTGGGGACTCTGTCCCACAGGTTGAAGAACAAATGAAGTTCAGATAAATAAGTTATGTACTCACCATAACGTTCCATCTGAGTAGATGTTCTTCGTGTTTCAGTCATCACATTTGGGTTACCCCTGCCTGGGTAGCCTGCAGTCAGCCTGAATACCATAGGTTTAGTATTACTGCATTGGTTGCTGTCTCTCCAGGACTGGTGTCAGGTCATCAGTGGTGTAAAATCAGGCAGCTGACGCATTTCCATCAGTCTTTCTTGCCGTGGAGCCCTAAGCAAAAGCACTTCGCACGAGTGCCGGTCAGCCGCTACCTGAGTTTTTCATTTCTGAATTGAAGTTGAAGTCTTCTAAAGCTAAGTACCCCGTTGGGGATCCTTTTTTTCTTGCTCTAACCAATGTCAGAAAAAGTTAACAATGGCCTCGCCTGTGGAAAGCAAATACCACACCGAGACTTTCATTCTTACTGTGTCACTTGTTTAGGCCCAGACCATGACGTCACCCGCTATCGCTTTTGTGCTTTGTTCAACGCCAGAGCTATACATAGTCGGGCCCTTATTGTAGCTAGATATTTTCGCTCTCAGTCCTCAAATTCCGATATGGCTTCGGTAGGCCATCCGACAACAGATCTTCCAAAAAACGTAAGGATATAGACAGAGACAGACTGCACAGGTCCAAGACTGCCGATGATGCTTCCATTAAGTTAGTCATCAGTTCTCCGGTCCTCAGTGAGGCGGTTTTGCAGCCCTTGATGCCCACTTTGTGGATTCGCAGGCCACTACCGAGACCCTTTTGGAGTCCAGTATGCCGCAAGACTCTTCTTCAACTAAGGATCCTACCTTGGATGGGTTTGGAGCCACTGAGCAGCCACCAGCTTCCAAGGAATTATTTCGCACTACCGATACTTGACACAGACCGACGACTTCTTTCTCGTCTACAGTCCTTTCAAAAACAACCGAGTTTCTAAGGCCCAGGGTATGAACCACACCCTAAAAACCGACGACCCAAGCTCAGGTACCTGCTTCCTTGCCTCAGTCTCAAATGCTTAAAATGGCAGAAGACCGTATAATGCTTATCAGGGGAAGCTAGGCTACCCCTTCCAAAAGAAAGAGAGACTTGTCCCCAGTAGTTTTATCTGAACAGGAGTCCGATGACTGATGCATCTGAATATGAAGATATGCAACCCCTTTCTACTTATGAGGATTCTGATGCAAAGGAATCCATCCCTTCAGCCTCTCCACCCGAGGACTTTTCCTTTAGGGGAAACCTGCATACTTTAAGGGAGCATTTCCAGTGGGAATGTCAGGACTATCCTCAGTCAGAAAAGAGACTCGGGGAATTCTTAGATCTTCCACAGCACAGACCTCTGGCCATTCCTCCTGTCCTGGATGTTGTGGATGATGTTTTTATGGATTGCAGTCTGACACCCTCCCTCCTGCTCCCAGGAAACCTGACAGGTACTTAGAGTCCCTGGCTCTCACAAATTTCTTTTCAAAAATCCTAATGCTGACACCGAGGTCATCGCTCAAAGACCGAAAGGAGTCAAAGCAACTTCAGCTAAGAATCCTACCCCCTCAGATGGGGATTCCCGAGCATTAGACAGATGGGGTAAAAAATATACACCTCTGCTACTCTTGCTATTAGAGCATTAAATCCATATGCTGAAATATCAACAGCATACCATGGAACTCCTCAAACAAAAATATCTTCTTTCTCTGCTTGTGCAGAAATTAATGTTACTAGAGTTAATGCATTCTGCAAGTCAAGTAACTAAGCACACCTTACATTGTGGTTTTGACACCCTAAAAGCCCCTTGCAGGGCAGCAGTCACTGGTTCTGTCCTTAGAAGGCATGCTTGGCTTAAGGAACAGCCCTTGCCAGACCATGTCAAATCCAAATTATTGGACACACCCTTGCACAAAGACAAGTTATTTGGCACCAAGGCAGAAGAGGTCTTAAAAAAGTTAGAAGAAAAATCAAAATCTATGCAGACAGTTTGACTTCTTACAGGTCCAGCCACCGTGGTTCAGTAGGCATTGCCCCTCCAAGCACTGGTCCTTTCCTGCCCCCCTCCAGGTCAGCTCAGCCCAGCCCAGACCCAGGGGAAGCAGGCTCCACAGACAGCCCCAGGGAATACAGAGATCTAAGCAATGAAGTTCCTCCTCTTCAAAACCAGGCAGTGTAAAGCCATCCCCTTATGGTAAGAACTCACAATGACTTTACACTTCCACCCCCTCCCTCTGCCCACCTGCTCTTACCCATAGGAGGAAAACACTCCTTCCACGTAAGCAACTGGGCCGCCATTACCAGTGACCACTGGGTCTTCAACATAGTGTCCCAGGGATACATATTTTATTTCCACACTCTGCCTACCCCAAAAGGGTTCCCAGATCTTCCCCAAACCAATGGGCAGAGGCCAAAAAGCAAGTCCTTTTCCTGCTCTCTATGAGGGCAATAGAGCATGTTCCTGAACAACATATAGGCCAAGGTTTCTACTCCAGAATCTTCTTAGTACCCAGAAAAGAGGGTACATGGCACCCCATCCTCAATCTTTCCATTCTAAACACCTTTCTTGTGATACCAAAATTCAAAATGCTCACCCTCCAGCAGCTTCTATCTATGGTTTCCAAGGATGCTTGGTTAGCCACCCTAGACCTAAAAGAGGCCTACCTCCACATCCCAATCAGGGAAACATGTAGGAAATTCCTACGTTTCAGGGCAGGTTCACTGCACTTTCAGTTCTCTGTGCTTCCCTTTGGAGTATCCACTGCTCCTAGAGTTTTCACAAAATGTCTAGCTCCCGCCATTGCTTTTTGCAGACAAAGAAATATTCAAATTTACCCATATTTAGTTGACTGCCTGATTCAGGCAGACAGGAAAAGCTGCTAAAGCACCTGACCTTTGTAAAGGACCTACTGGTCTCCCTGGGGTATACTGTCAATGAAATGAAATCCAAACTAGTACCCCCACACAAAATTGTATTCCTGGGAGCACGCCTGGACACAGCATCCCAGATGGCATTCCTTACACCAGAAAAACAATCCTACCTGACAGCCTAGTTCTCTCAACTAGCCACCAGGACCCAGTTATCCACAAGGAAAATCCTGCAAGCTCTAGGGTTCATGGCTTCTTGCATTCTACTCATTCCATATGAAAGACTGCATATGAAGAAACTACAATGGTACTTGGTGTCCGCACTCTCAAGACCTGGAAGCTCTTATACCAGTGATACCTTGTCTAAGGAAAGATTTTCTTTGGTGGGCAGCAGCATGCTACCACAACAAGGGACTTCCCTTCTCACAATCCCATGCTGCCCAGACCCTCACCATAGACACATCAGACTATGCCTGGGGTGAACACCTGGACGGCAGGTGCATTCAGGGCCAATGGAGCCCAAATCAAATACATCTGCACATCAACCAAAAAGAAATGTTAGCTGTTCAGCATGCCATGACAGCTTTCAGACCCCCTACTCTCCCTGGGGCCTCTACTGATCAAAACAGACAACACCACGGTGATGTGGCATATCATCATCCAGGGAGGGACTCACGCTTACCCTCTGTGCAGGCTCGCCATGACCCTTTGGTACATGGTCTCAGCCATGCAACTACACCTGTTAGCACAATTCCTGCCAGGCTGTCTAAACTCTCTGGCAGACAACTTAAGCAGAAACCTGCTAGACCAAAGAACCTTCACCCTTATAACCTAGAAATGGGGCACCCCAAAGGTCTACCTCTTTGCCTCCCACTCCAATCATAAGCTCAGCAAATTCTGCACCAGGGAACCTCACAGAAAGGCCTGGAAAGTGGATGCTCTATCCTTCCAATGGGTAAACCTCTCAGTCTTTGCATTTGCCCCTCTACCACTCATTTCAAGGGTACTGCTCAAAATAAGGGAGGAAAACCCAAGGACAATCCTGATTACCCCAGACTGGCCATGCCAGCACTGGTACCCACTGCTGCGCAGCCTGTCACCCCTACCACCATGGCACCTACCTCAGATCCCAACACTTCTGACGCAGAGGAATGGAAAATCCATGCATCCCCAATTGCAGACCCTCAATCTGGCAGCTTGGCTTATTCTCTGACCTCTCCTCAAGCTGCCAGTCTAAGCAAACAAGTTCTAGATGTTATACATGAGGCCAGACGCCCCAGCACTAGAAAGTCTTATGCTGACAAGTGGAAAAGGTTTTGATCCAGGCTAAGGGAGCCGGAATGACACAGCCCTCCCTAACTTTCATCCTGGATTATCTGGCAGACCTACTACATAGGGGTCTATCTTTCTCTTCTATTAAAATTCATGCCTCTGCCATCTCTGCTCATTTCAACACAGAGCCACCGCTTTTCTCACACCATGTCAACAAACAGTTCCTAAGAGGGGCTAACAACTTGAGGCCACCCAGAAGAGTTCCTACCCCAGCTTTGGGCCTAAACTTTGTGTTGGAAAAGCTCACCCTGCCCCCCTTGAACATGCAGCTTCAGCAGTTAAAATTTCTCTTTTGGAGGACAGCCTTGCTTCTGGCCATCACTTCAGCTAGAAGAGTATCAGTGCTACAAACACTTTTGTCTGTAGAGCCCTTCATCATTTTCCATGCTGACAGGGTCTCCCTCAGGACTAACCCATCCTTCGTGACAAAGTGGTGTCCAGTATGGCTCTCAACCAATCCATTCATTTGCCCACCTTTTTCCCTAACCCACAAAACAAGGGGGAAAAGATTCTGCACTCTCTAGATGTGCACAGACAGCTCAGATGCTACCTAGACATGACTAAATCTTTTAGAAAAAAACTTATCAATTGCTGCTCAGCTTCACTGCAGGAGCAGAGGGTAAGGCCATATCCAAACAAACAATTTCCTAATGGATAGCACACTGCATCCATTTCTGCTACAAACAGCACGGGAGACCCTCCCCCACAAGGGGGTCAGGACACATTCCACCAAAGCAACCTCCACCTCTGCAGCTTTCCTCAGAGGTGTCACCACCAGGGACGTCCTGGCGGCTGCAACATGGACATCTGTTCATACCTACACTAAGCATTACCACCTGCCTATCTTCTCCAAATCCAGGGCAGGCTTTGCCACCTCAGTCTTGCAGGGCATCCTAGCCAGCCCCCAGTCTTCTTGACTGCCACCACCCTTTTCTTCAGCTTTGGGAACCAACCCAAATTTGATGACTGCAACAGTGAAACATGAAGTACATAGTACAGTTGTGTACACTTAACATAAATGTAGATGTTGGAGAGTATTCACTGTTGCAGTCCTGGTTTGCCTCCCTCCATCCCCCTTGTCTTTCTCTCTCTCTCTCCTTGCAATGAATTTTTGGTATTTACTTTCTACTAGTGATGTACTTCCACCATAACCTAGCTCCCTATTGGGGGCTCCTGACAGTGCAAGAAAAACTGACGTAATGGCATCAGCTGCCTGATTTTATACTACTGAAGACCTGGCGTCAGTCCTGGAGCGACAGCAACTGACGCAGACATACTAAGCCTCTGGTATTCGGGCCGACTGAGGGCTACCCTGGCAGGGATAACCCAAATGTGATGACAGCAACAGTGAATACACTCGAACATCTACATTGATGGTAAGTGTACACAACTGTACTTTCTACTTCATTTGTCTTCAACCATTCCCCCCCTCCTTCCCCCAACTTTATCCTCTGGGATATGATATGTCCCTTGTACTGGACAGTTGTTGTTGGGATCATTGGTTCTATCAGGGCTAAAGTTCTTTTGTAATGTTTGTGTTGGAGGATAAGGTGTCATTGGGTTGGGTATCTGATACCTGTTAGGCAGCAAACTCGATCTGAAGGGAGAAGAGAGACAGTGGGGCATTATGGGTAAGGAGAGGAACATGGAGCTCGGAGCCGTAGCTGGAAAATGCAGCCGTGTTGGAGCAGTTGTGGATCTGAGGACCCACAGGTTGAAGACAAATGAAGTGGAACTATTTAGATGGAACGTTGTGGTGAGTACATAACTTCTTTTTCTTGGTTTTAACAGGGATCTGGACCCAGTTTCTGCACCTGTACCCATTGTACTTGATTTTCTAGCTTAAATCCTTAATGAGGGGGCTAGCTTTTCTACTGTTGAGGTCCAGCTGACTGCCATTGCAAATTTCCACCCAGGCAAAAATAGTTCTACCTTAGCTACATCTGGATGAAATAAAACCTTTCTGTAAGTTTTTTAACTTAGACCCCCTCACTAAAGGATTCTACACATCCTTACAATTTAACCATTGTGTTTTAAGCTCTGACCCAAACTCCATTTGAACCCTTGGCCAGGTCAGATCTAACATGTTTGTTTTGGAAAACCATTGTTCTAGATGTTATCACATCATATAGATGAGTATCTAAACTCCAGGCTTTATCCTTCAAGCTTCCTTATTTCATTTTCCACAAAGACAGAGTGTCTTTGTGGACTAAACCTATCTTTTTTTGCCTAAAGTAACTTTTGAGTCCAACATTAACCAGGTCATTAACCTCCCAGTTTTCTTTCCAAATTTCTCAAAGGAGAGTAGGTGAGCCATCTTTTGGATGTGCATAGACAACTTTGTTTTTATCTCTATAGAACCAAAGATCTCTGGAAGAGTGACCAATTATTTGTATCCTTCTCTCCTAACAAATTGGTCAAGTCAGTTTCCACAAAGTTACACTGGCCACATGGTAAACTGATTGTATTTCCTTTGCCTATACTTCTATACTAGAAGAGGATTATACTTGCCTAAGCCTCTTAGAGCTCATTCCATGAAATTGTGGCAGTCTCCTTAGTCTTTGGTCAGGGGCTTCCAAAGATGACAGTTGTGCAGCTACCACTTGGTCCAGTGCTCATACTTGTATTGCTCATTGCAAATTAGATTTGATTTCTAGAAACAGAGCTGCCTTTGACTTTGCAGTACTCTGGAATATTCATCCATGATGACCACCCAAGTTTCATCTAGCTGAGGACTCTGTCCCATCAGTTGAGGAATGAATGAAAATGACAACATCATATTAAAAAGTTATGCATTCCCCATAACGTTACATCTGTGTTGTCTATTTTCATTCTTCCTCAACTTCCTGACCTTTTAACCCCCTTCCCTTTATTCCTAGATGGGCTTAAGGGTATCACTTTGGGGACTGTTTGTTTGAGCTCCAGCTCTTTTCCTTATTCTGTACCTTCTTGGTACTGTTAAGGTATTGTCCTTTGTCTTCTGTGTGCAGTAAACTCGATCTGAGGTATGTTAAATTGGCAGGGCATTATGGGTAGCAGGAGGAGCTCAAGAGTTTGTATACAAAATCTGGAAGAAGGGGCCGAGTCAGATTGAGACCTATCAGTTGAAGAATGAAAATGAAAAGGTTACTAGGCTAACAGCCCCAGGGCCCTTACAAGCGTAGCCAAGTTCAACCCATGGTCCCAAGGGCATCTAGTTGAAGCAGACACTAAAATCAGCACCTGTTTCCCCTTTCCAAGAGGGACACAAGTGGAATCCCCAGGATGAATTTTACTCATATAGTCCAAATTATGCTTAAATAGGGCCAATGCGGCACATTGTTTAACATGACTAGGAAGCTAGTTCGAAAGATGGAGCAACCTCTGTGAGATAAATCTGTCTCCAGCAAGTTCTATTGATGTCACATACCAGGTTAAAGTCTTTTGATTGAGTGACCCATGGGCCATTTGACTTGTGAATGCACAGCATTTCCATTAAAGCTGGTTCAGAGATTGTTTTATATGCAAGGCACCAGTTGCCTCAGAACAGTCTATACGACAGAGTAAAGTGACAGTGATTTCAGTCTGTCCGCATAAGACAGATCTTGAAGACCCTGAATTTTCTTTGTAAGGAACCTTTGTGGTCTCTCCAATTGCTGCAGGTATTTGGAAAGGAGCATACCAAAGGGAGCATTGTACTCTATAATTGGCCTGACAAGGGAAGTGTACAGGGGGAGGTTATAACCTCTTTTTCTGAAGGCAATGCCCTTACTTATAAGATGTCCAATATAAAATGCCCTTCTTATCATTGTGGATACATGGTGATTGAAGTTAAGGTTGCTGTCAAACTGTGTGCCCAGATGTCTCACCATCGACTGTATGCTTAGGGTATTGCTATCGATGTGGTAGTTTGCAGGAACATCAGCCTTGCCAAAGGGGATGATGATGCATTTTTTTTTTGTTAATTTTAAGAACAGGACTTTGGCACCAGTCCTTAGTCCACGTAAGATCTTCTCGCAGGATGCTGACACTGCTAGAGGTTTCTGTGATCGCTCCCAGTTTGCAGTCATCAGCAAACTTTGTCAGCCACAGACCTTTAGTTTAAGCCTGTACTTGGGGAAATAGATTCCGAACAGTAGGGGTCCCAGAAACAATCCCTGTAGAACACCACTGGCTACAGATCTGCTGGAGGAGATGGGGTCCCCTATTTTGACAGTATGAGTTCCATCAGTGAGCCAGTTTACAACCCACCTGACAATGTATGGGTTGATACCCAGCTGGGTGAGCTTTTCAATGATGTTTGAGTGGGGAATTGTGTCAGAGGCCTTGCCTAAGTAGGCCGTGTGCACAGATTTGCCCGCATCTAGGACTTTGGTGACTGTCTCAAAGAAGTCCACCAGGTTTAACAGGCATGATCTCCCCCTGACAATGCCAAATTGGGTGGGGTCGAGTGTTTGGAGATTTCCTATAACTTAGTTAATAAGATCCATGATGATTCGTTCCATGGCCTTGCAGATAAGGCTGGTCATGCTAATGAGTCTGTAGTTCCTGGAGTTCATGGATACACCCCCTTTGTGCAGAGAAATGATGGTAGCTGTTTTCCATTCCACTGGGACAAAGCCAGTGCTTGGGCTGTGATTGAAAAGCGTGTCCAGTGGTGATGCTTATTCCTGTTTTAACCCATGTGGAACACAGCCCGAGGTGTTTGGTCCCATATAAGCTGTTTTTGGCCTTAGAGAGGGCTTTTAACACCTGCTTCTCAGAGATACTATGTGGAGGACAGGTGTCAGGGATGCTTTGGGGTATATGTGGCAAGAACAGGGGAGTGAAGTTTTCACTGAACCTGTCATTCAGCAGGTTTGCTATATCCACAGGTTCTGTATATGTAGTACCATTAACTATGAGTTCAGTGTAAATCTGGGCCTTACCTTTGAGGTTACGGATGTAACTAAAGAACGCCTTGTGGTTATCCTTGTTAGGGAAGCAAATTTGGGTTTGTAGTTAGCTTTGAAGGACTTCACTATGAGTCTTATTTGCTTGTTTAAGTTAGGGAGGGAGTGTTTGTAGTTTTGAGACCATTCCTTCCTACTGTTAGACAGCAATTTCTTTCTCCTGCTGTATAGTCTATTAGTGGCAGTTGTCCACCAGACAGGTTTGTTTTTGCTTGAAGATCTTGCTTTGGTTCTATCAGATGCATTAGAGTCAATACAGTTGTACATATGCTCGTATAAAGTATTAGTGTATAACTCAACATAGGTGTCTGTTCCATCAGTGGGGGAAGGGGCTATGAAGCTGTTTATACTGGCATGTAAGAGGTTGTAATTGGCCTTGGAGAAGTCTTTTAATCTAGTTGTTACCAGGAGGCAGTTTTGTGTTATAGTTACTTCTAGCGAGACAGATTTGTGGTCAGATCTCACCAGGGATGACCACACATGGGGTGGTGCAGCGGGCCCCCATGTTGGTGAGCACCAGATCCAGGATATGTGAGCCCCTTGTGGGTGTGTCAATCAGCTGGTCTAGGGCTTAGAATTAACAAAGTCAAGGAACCTTTGGGCAAGTGAGTTAGCACACATTTAATTTATCCAGTCAGTGGATGGGTAGTTAAAGTCACCCAGAACCAGTGTTTGATTGTATCTTGATTGACTCAAGTGGATCCAGGTAGGCTGAGTGGATGTCTTGATTCACTGAGGGGGTCCTATAGCTGGCAATAATGTGACGAGGGGTCTTAACTACAGCCATTTGCACCTGAAGTAATTCAAGGGAATTGCGCTTTTTAACCAATCTAGACCAGTATTTATCTTTAATGAATAGTGATACACCACCTCTTTTAGTTCTCACACCTTCAGTTTGTGGTATGAACATGTGGAAGGAAATGTAACGTAGTATAGCTGGGGTGCTGTCTGCAACCTTAAACCAGGTCTCAGTAACTGCACAAGTGTCAGCATCTTCCAAGGTGAGGACTGCTTCCAGTGAATACATTCTCTGGCTTAGGCTCCTAGCATTTTGCAGCATACCCTTGAGGTTGCTTTTAGAGGGTATTTTTACATCAGGAATTGTTCTTGTCGCATTGCCTAAAAAGGCACTATGGAGGGGGGGGATGGCAAGAGCCTTAGCCAGTAACCAAAATCCCAGGGGTGACAGACAAAGACCATTTCTGGCAAAGCTTTGAGGTCTGTCGACCATGTCATCCCACGCTGACAGATACTGGATCCCCTTTGAATGACACCAGAAACTAAGTCAATTCTTGAAGTCAATTGTTTTTTGTTTGTATTGTGGTATCATCCTAGGCAAAGGTAAAATGCTGCTTAGGGCTGGGGACATACCTGCCTGAAATCCATAATCAGAGAGCTCAGTCATGTCCCTCTTCATATAGTCCAGTCAGGTATGTCTCGAGTCGTTCACACCAACATGGAGTATGATAGAGTCATAACAGTGCCTATTGTTGAGAGACTTGAGTTTGTGTGTGATGTCGTGGATCCTGGAACCTGACAGACAGCTGACCGTGACTTTTTCCATATCCAGCTTGGTGAGAGGGGACATCTGTGTGTCTCACAGTTGAATCGCCTGCAACTAAGATGTTTCTTTTTGTGTTGTGCCTTGGGGCTTGACTGGTGAGACACTGGTATGTGATATATTATGTGTACTTTGTTCTGCAGAGGATGTATTATGTAAATTGTGTTTGGGAGGTCTCTGATGTTTAGGTAAGCTTCTGGAAGGACCTTCACATATGTAAGTTTGTGTTGTTGTCTTGATAGGTGCAGAAGGTTAGGTGTGCGTGCTGACGACCTGCTTATTATCAGATGAACTGACTGGTGAGCGAGAGAGCCTGGATTCTAGGTTCTTCACTTAGATGAATCTCTCACATAATGAATTTGTATGGACCAGAAGTCATGGTTTGTCAGTGTATGTGAAGCAGTTGCTACATTGCCTCTGGATGCCAGTGTCGAACAGGCTGGCTGGAGAAACTGTGGGAAATTGTCCATCCATAATGCTAGGTAAGAGAGATGACAGGAAGGACCAGGTAAAGTAGAGGACAGGAGAAGTGAAGAAAAATACAAAGGGCTAATGGGCAGGATCTATGTTAGTACCTTAGGAGCTTTGCTGAATGTATCACCCATTAGTGAGGGACAGTCATGAGAACTCACTAATAGAGCACTAGCAGAGTATTAAGGGAAAATCTGCATGCAAAAGTAATGACACCTCTAACCGAAATGAAGGCAAACTGATTAACTCCCTAGTATTTATTTAGCGCTTTCATTTATAAATTACAAACTTCCTCAGAATAAAAGCTTCAAAAACTTTTATTCTGAGGAAATGTATGTTTTATAAATGAAAGCGCTAAATAAATACTTGGGAGTGGATCATTTTGCCTTTTGACTCCATTTGTGTTATTTCTACAGTTTGTGGGTGTCGTGGAAGTCTTGACATCTATAACTGCCAATGTGCCCACTGCTGCTTGGCAGTGCGCATTGTGCAAACAAGCACAAACTCACGCAAAAGTGGTACTTATGTAGCAAACGAGAGCAAACCGGTTTAAACAAATTAACCAATAAAAAAGCTGAAAATTGAGCCCTGTTCCAGCAACCTTCAATCAGATGAGTTCTAACTGCACACTCCTGCTACTAGGGTGCAGGGGAACCTTCTCCAACAAAAGATAGCCTGGTTTAGTGCTCGAGTTATATAAACTGAACTAGATTCAGCAGGTCTGAATCTAGTCTTTGCTACAGCAAACAAAGTGCAACAGTTTCAGAAATAAAGTTCAAATAAGCAGTGATATGGTAGAAATGCAGTTCTAAAGTGCAATAGGCAGTGAACAATTCTACTTAAGTTTTGCAGAGATCAGTAGATGGCTTGGATTGATCAGATAAATGCAGCAGAGCAGTAGCTGGTCACCAAACTCTGTGGACCTTTGCTAAAACACGTGCAAACGTGGTGATTATGTAGCAAACTGATTTAAACAAGTTAAATAAAAAAGCTCAAAACTGAGTCCTGTTTCAGCTACCTTAAATCAGATGAGTTCTAACTGCACACTCCTGTGACTAGGGTGCAGGGGATCCCACTCCAACAAAAGATGGCCTGATTTAGTGCTCAAGTTGTACAGAAAGAACTAGATTCAGCAGGTCTGAATCTAGTCTATGCTACTGCAAAGTGCAACAGTTTCCAAAAAAAAAAAAAAAACAGTTCAAATAAGCAGGCAAAATAAGCCTTCAACCAGCAACTCCCAGCATATTAGGGCAGAGACTATGCTGTCCTCCCACAAGAGGGTAAACCACCATACACCTTCTTAATGTCAAATAATTGGCCTGAAGCCCAAGTGCTTAAACCAGAACTAAGACACTTCTAGACAAACAGACACATTAAGCCTTCAACCAGCAATTCCCAACTTACAAGGATGCAAGTGACCTCTCCTGTCACAAGTGTGTAGAGACCACAAACCTTCTTAATGTAAAACTACTGTCTTGAAGCCCACGTTCTTAAATCAAAATTAAGAGTCTTAGAATAACCATTACAATTTAATCAAGCTGCTAGCAAGCAGTAATAAATGCAGCAGAATAAATGCAACTGAACACTTCTAAGAACAAGCAGCAAAAACAAAATAAAGTAGGAAGAAACACAAATACAATAAAAGCAGCTGAATAAAGTGCAATTTTTTAAGTGAAGTGAGAAGGGAGAAAACAGAATATAATTCAAGGTTAAGAAGCTAAGGAGGTGGACCTTCTCAAATGATCTCTGTGTACTCAGAAGAATGTGCTGATGAGATGGAACTGGGAGGAGTGTCCAAATTCAGATTTGTAACAGGGGTGGGCAACTCAGAAACCACCAATTTTAAGAATACTACAACAGTTAAGTGGGCAGGCAGGTGGGAAAAATAAAATGTAGACAGAGATCAGCAATATTCAGGCAAGAGTACAGCAAGCAAGCCAAAGAAGCACTCCAGCTAAGTAGAGATGTTTCTAGCTAAATGAGGATTGCTGTTTCTCCGCTCCTGCAACTAGTTAGCTGACATTTTTTTTATATACAGACAGCTTTACATATGCATAAAAATACCAGATAAATGGGATTAAACTGATAAATAGCGTAAAAATAATTCTGTCTTAACACCTTCTTTGATCCTTTCACTACTACAAGTAGCTAAATGACTTACTGCTGTCTAATTTCTCATAACAGAAGTCCAAACAACTGATGATAAAAATGTGTTACTGTTGCTGTAATAACTCTATGGGTATTCCTTGTTGTGGCAGCCCTTGGCCAGCCCAAGTACCAGAGATTTAAATCCCTCTTTTTGTGCCGGTGGATGCCCTGTGTCAGATGTCAGAAAGTTTATCTTTGAGGGTCATCAGCCAGTGCCATCATACAGCTCTTTCTTGAGGTAGGAGCCCGAAACATCCATATTGTAGAGTGAGTCCTTCAGTCTGAGGACCAGAGAATTTCTTTAAAGTTAAGTGCTCCATTGGGGAAAACTCTTACTTTTCTGTCTGTTGATTCTCTGTACTTAGATGAGTACAAGGACTAATGTATCTGTGTTGATTGTGGAAAACAAATTCCACATCAGAGCTTTCACTCACTTTGCCTTTTTTTGCTTAGGCCCTGACCAGGATATTCCAAATTGTCCTCATTGTGCTCATTTTAATAAGTGTAAAATTCATTGAGCACACTCGAGGAAATCTGCAGTCTGCAGCTACCACTCCACCCATACAGTACAAGAAGGAATCAGTACTGCAAACTAAACAAGGATATACATTTTGAGCCTCAAGAGCAGAAGCGCACTCAAGCAAATCTGCAGTCTGGGGCTACCACTCCACCCATACAGTATAAAAAGGAATCAGTACTGCAAACTAAACAAGGATATACATTTTGAGCCTCAAGAGCAGGAGCACACTCAAGCAAATCTGCAAGCTGTGGCTACCTCTCCACCCATACAGTACAAGAAGGAATCAGTACTGCAAACTAAACAAGGATATACATTTTGAGCCTCAAGAGCAGGAGCACACTCAAGCAAATCTGCAGTGTGAGGCTACTACTCCACCCTTGCAGTATAAGAAGGAATCAGTACTGCACACTAAACAAGGATATACATTTTGAGCCTCAAGAGCAGGGTCAGTCCACCCAGACATTCTACTTGTATGTTTTATGAGAGTAAAGCTATTACATTAGCAGTATTTCTAAGTAGTTCTCAGCGTGCTAATAAAACTGACTGTTGTAGCCTTGTGTCCCCCCCCCCAGCTAGTACAGTAATCCTAACTGTCCAATAGACAGTATACATTTAATTCAGATCCCTGTGACTAAATTAACCATCAAGCAGCCCTGTCAGTGCTTTCTGCCTTAGTTTGTATCACTTGGAGGCCCACCTGTTTATTTGCATCTCTATACAGTCCCCTTCATTGCTAATGTATCTGCCTACTGTAATCTGTGCACAAACTGGTTACTAATCAGCAAGTCAATGTGAAGACACACTCCCAACCTTAATAAACTTTGCTGTCTCTTCTCTCCTTCACTTTACAGGTAGTTTGAATTATTTCTTACCCCCTCTGAGGCCTTCACTGATTTCCACTGATTGCCTCTCTGTTCTTTTTTTTTTTGCATTCCACCTGGTTTACACCCCTTGTGCTATCTCCCTCCCCCAATACTAAGTCTATATTAGACTCCTGCTGAGCATGGAGCCATCTTTAAATTTCTAGTCTCCCACCAGGACACAAGTGCTCTTCAGCAATTGCATTCTGCTTGCTGGTAAGCCATTAGACCTCAGGAATTTGTTTAAAGTGTTCAGATTTATAAAGTAATGCTTACTTTTTTCTCTTGTCTTGGCGGGCTCTGCCCCGCTCCGTTCGCCCTCGCTGACGCACGGGCTCTCTCCGCTCCCCTGCCCTGCCCCCTATTCCCTCCCGCTTCCACTACATCTACATTTATAGCAATCACAGCTACACCCACAGCTCACCCTCACATCACCTCCACCAATCACAGCTCCTCAAGTCATATCACATTATACTACACCAACTTGCTCCACACAAAATAATCCCAATCACTCTCATTCCCACTGGGCATTTTTTACATCACCACACTACTTCCCCATCCACATATAGTGCAACCCTATAATTCCTATTCAGACTCTCCACCTAGAACCAGCTTAATCTTTATAACCATGACTATCACACAACTAAGTCTAGTGTGTCTTCTCATAATTCTTTACAACACCACAAGTTATCACTCTAGCAATATCCCTAAACTTAGTAGCACAACATTACATTATGCACTCTCATATACAGACACCACACATTATAATAATATCTGCCCACAATTGTTCAAGAACTACATAACAGACCAATTCAGAACTAAACACACATGCTCTCATTCCTACTCCAAAAAAACACAATGCTTTCTCACACTCCTCACCAAGCTCCAACATCTGTATCACCATTTTAACAGCAGGCTCACCATAAGTGGGGATATCCACCCCAACCCAGACCCAAATCCACCCTGTCCCATGCAAACTGCTCCAACACAACTGTCAGAACATAACACCTCCACTTTCTTCATCCCTGGGCAAATCTACAACAGCAGCAAAACCAACCATCTTTTAATGCTAAATATTAATGTTAGATGTATCAAAAATAAAATACCTGAACTCCAGGCCACAATGACACACTACTCCACAGACATAACAGAAACCTACCTGGCTAAATAAAAACATAGCTAACTCAGAAGTTCTCCCTACTGGCTACAATATCATTAGACGAGACAAACCACTTCGTAAACGGGGTGGAACTGCCTTACTGTACAAGTCCAACTTAACTGTCCATCAATTACCAAACTCCTACCCCTCCCCCAATAATTGGGACATACTTATGTCACAACTTCAGCTTCAACCTAAAAAGGTCATCACCACAACTGTGATCTATATTCCACCTGGTAATACACCTGCTAGCCTTGAAGACTTCTTATTCTGGTGTTCTTCCACATACTCACAAGGAAACCCTTATTCTGGGGGACTTCAACCTAGATTGGTTCACCTGTATATCAGAACCACCAAGTAATCTAATACATCTCCATAGCTACCAGCAGCTAGTCCAAATTCCAACTAGATGTGATAAAAAATCTAAAAGGGAATCCATCCTTGACTGGGTCCTAACTAACAACCCCACATTGTACCCTCACACAGGCAGTCTCCCAGACACCTTAAGTGACCACAACATAATATACTTTGTATGTAGTAGAACAAGCATATGCAAAACCACTAACGATATATCCACTAGAAACACAAAAAACATTCTCTCCTGAAGTCCTCAACACTTTACTCTGCAACTGTGACTGGACCCCCCCCCCCCAAAAAAAAACCCTCCCACTTGAACAGGCATAGCATATTCCAACAGAACATTTCTACAACACCTAGACACTGACGCTCCATTGCACAAAATCAAGGTTAGATCCTGTACAAACCCCTAGCTCAGTAAAGAAACCAAACAAATCTTCAAGTCCAGAGACACCGCCTGGCTTTATAAAAAAAAAACAAAGAAACACAAAGCCTAACTAAGTACCAAGAACTGCGCAACCGTGCAAAAAATGCATTAGGCTGGACGAAAAATTCCTACTACACAACATTACAAACTAAATACCAACATAACCCCGAAAAATTTTGGAAATATGTAAACCAGCTACTAAAATCCACCCAAAAGGCTACCCCCAAACCAACCACCCCTGACACTAAAGTTCCCATCGAAACGCAATTCAACTCCCACTTTGTGAACTCAATTCTATCCTTAGTATCACAGGACACTTCCTTCCTCACTATCCCTCCAACACAAATAACACTAATGCAAGCTTTACCCTCAAAACAGTTTCCACCACTTCAATCAAAAGCATGCTCTCCAAGCTAAAAACCTCATCAACATCTGCCGACCTACTCCCCAGCTATTTCATGAAACTCACAGCAGATGCTATTGCTATCCCAGTCTCCACTCTCATAAACAGATCAATTGTTGAAAACTATGTGCCCAAACTCTGGAAAATATCCTATGTTACACCCATACATAAAGGCGGGACCTACACTGAACTTTATAACTACAGACCCATTGCTTTACTCTTCCCCCCTGGCCATAATCGTAGAAAAATGCGTCCATACCCAGATGCTAAACTATCTCGTAGACAGCAACATCCTGTCACCTACTCAGCATGGTTTCAGACCTGCCCATAGTACCACTACAGCCCTCCTCTGCTGCACAGGCACAGTAAACCGTCCCAAAAATGAAGGCCTACAGGTGTCAACTCTTTTTTTTGGATATGTCCAAAGCATTTGACAGTCTCACACCAAATCCTGCTAAACAAACTAAACCAATATTGCCTATCAAATTCCACTCTTACCTGGTTCCAAAGCTACTTAACTGACAGGTACCAAGCTGTGAAATGGGAAAATTCTCTCTCTCCTCAGCTGACCATAACTATAGGAGTCCCACAGGGTTCTGTCTTAAGACCACTACTATTCACATTCTTCACAAATGACCTCCATACCTCCACACAGCATGCATCTATCATTCAGTGTGCAGATGACACTACCTTAGTTTGTGCTGCACAAAACATTCCCACCCTCCTGCAAACAACTCAACTAGCATTCTCTGATGTTGAAAACTACCTTACCAAAGCCCAACTTATCCTCAGTCCAAAGAAAACTTATCTTATGATTATAACCAGTTCTAACAAAAACACTGATAACAGTCAATTCACTATCTACTCCACAAATGCTACTCCAGTCACTCCAGTGGCACAGGCTAAGCTATTGGGAATAACCATAGACTCCCACCTAAAATTTCATAGTCATCTCAACTTAACTATTAAAAAAGTACATGCCAAACTGGGATCACTCTACCGTATCAAACCATTTCTTACCAACAACACAAGATCAGCCATTGCTCGCGCCCAACTTCTATCCACCCTACTGTATGCATCTCCCATTCTGACTAATCTCAACAAAACTGAACTAAGCAAAATGGAAGCCTGCTATAACAGAATTGCCCGCTTTGCTGCAAATTGCTCATATAGAACTCATCACTGTACTGCTTTGAGACAGCTCCTCTGGCTTGAACTGCCCAACCTCCTAACTTACAATCAGCTCTGCCTCTGTCATTCTATCAGTTACTTCCCCAATAAGTGTTCTACCCTCAAAAATCTAGTACATCATCACTTAGCCAAAAGGCCTCTTAGATCATCAAGCAAACTACTACTAGAAGTCACCAACAGCTACAATAGTTTTGGAGATGCGCTATATAGTAGTTCAGTGGCTAAAAAATGGAACTCTGTCCCCACTAGCATTCAAAACACATCATCCAAAGCCTCCTTTAAAGACCTCATCAGGCAACATCTCAAGCAAAGTTGGCAGTGCCATGATTGCTCCCCAGACTAGTGAAAGTGGATAAGGTATACATACTAGAGTACTTGATAATAGTTTTCTTTCTTACTCACAAACACTGGCTAATCTACAATGTATGTGTACTGTACCTGTGTACTATGCATGTATTCTGCCTAGGTTCCAAATTTCAGCTGTACACCACAAATCTATTAATTATCTTTATTTTTAAATTAATATTTTTTTGTTTGTTCTCTCCACTGTAAGTGTTGATGTTATGCATACCACTGTAAAAACAATATGTCTTTTGTAATTTGTGTGTATACTGATCATGTCTCACTAAATGTATCTGTAATTTTTCTGTGTGGAGCTTTTCTCCCCAGGCCTCTGCTGAAAAAGGGCCTTTTCAGCTCAGTCAGACACCCCCGGTTAACAAATGTAAAATAATAAAATAAATAAAATAAAATTGTACGGCCAAGTCCCTTGCCAAGTATTTAGAGAAGAGAGTAAGTGCATCAGGGATCCTCATGCATAATGGCATCCATTGGTCCATCTTTTGATGCTTCTAAAAAACAGAGAGAATCATCTGAAACTGCATAAAGGGACAGACACTGGTTCATCTTCAGCCCGTCTGCCCAGACTTGATTGTCACAGGACAAGAGATGGCTTTGCAGTCCCTTTCAATGATGAAGGAAGTATTGGTGACCACTGTTATGTGCCCTTTGAAGACCCACATGCCACCTGACTTCACTATGTGCTTAAAAGTTGAAGGACAAGAATTTTCGGTCACGTCCAAGACCTCAGCTTCCTGTTGCCATCTTAGGGCCTGAGATAGGGTAGGCAAGATCCTGAAAACCTCTGAGGGATCATCATTTGACATTATGCAGACCGCAGCTGCCCATTTACCATCTGGTCTCAGTATTTCCAACACCACACCTAGGAGCAAGCCTGAGGCCAAACCTAAAAGGATACTTTCTGCCATGACTCAGTCTAGGCTGTCAGGCTCCCAACCCCCACAGGCCTAACCAGTAAGATGTGCTTAGACTGGCTGTTAATATTGCAGCTTCCAGGCCTTGCAGTTCTACCGAATCTGTTTCTAGGAGAAGGAGGGACCCCCCCCCTCCAAAGCAGGAATTCTCAGCTTCTTATGATTCTGATGGAGATTAATTGACTTCTGTAGAACAATTGTCCACAGGCTCATATGTTGAAATTTGTTTCTGACAACAATCTAGCCTCAGCTTCAGGAGTTCACTTTTGGGGAAACTCATCATCAGATGAGTGAGTGTTTCCATTGGGTGGGTCAGAATTGCCCTGATTCTCAGAAGAGGGTTAGAGAATTTCTTAAGCTCCCTGAGCATAAATCTTTGGCTATTCCTTCAGTGTTGAAAGTTGTAGATGATATTTCTGTCTTAACCTTGCAGCCTGACTCCCAACCAACTGATCCAAGGAAACAAGACCACTTTTACAGAGTTCTGGGCTTTCACAAATCTTTGTTTAGGAGTAGTTCTTCATATCCTGAGGTGATGGCTCAGAGTACTAAGCGAGCTAATGGCAGCACTTCCAAGAACCCATTGCCTATTGATAGATGTGAGAACCTTGGATCTTTTTCGCAAAAAAGTTTATACTTCTGACACCCAGGCTATGAAATCCATCAATTGCCAGTGTTCTCTGGTAAAGTATAAGGAAAGCCTTCTGGATCATATGAAAGAGAAACTGTAGGGGACAGAAGAATGAGCTCTGTCCAAAGAACCGATGGACATCTGCAACTCTGTTTCTCAGGTTGCACAGCACTCTGCATATTTGCTATGATACAAGACGCAGTGGTTAGCATTGTTGGCTCACAGCAAGAGGTTATCTGGTTCAATTCTCAACTGGAATGCCTTCTCTACAGAGTGTGCATGTCCTCCCTGCATTTGTATGGGTTTCCTCTGACATTCCGGAGACATGCATCTGGAGCAGTTCTTCCCAGGCCTCCACTGAAAATGGGCTCTGTCCCAGTCAGACTTTCCCAGTAAACAAATGTAAAATAAAATAAAATGATGTAGAAGCATCTAGCAGGGCAGTGTCCTCTGGGTCAGTTATATGTAGAGATGCCTGGTTAAAGGAGAAATCCTTTCTAGATCATGTTAAGATATGAGATCCTCTTTGCTTCTCTAGATAAGAACTTTGTTTAGACCCAAAGCAGAACCCGTTTTCAAGAAACTGGAGGATAAAGCTAAATCACTGCAGACTGTCAGGGATTTTCTGCAGACTCATCCACCAATGTTTAGCAGAACCTGTCCTACTAAATCCTGGTCCTTTCACCCCCTGTCAGCAAAGGCAGAGAGAAAATAGGCTTAGAAGGGAAAGACCACCGAAACAGCATAAAAGATGGCAACCTGAATCTACTTTTAGACCTAATGGACCTTGACCCCAGGAGCCCAGCAGGTAACAGTTACGACTCAGCCACTCTACTCCCTCTCCTCTTTCCCTCAAGTTCCACCCTAACTCCTCCTACTACTCTTTCCTCTCCTCCACTAAGATAAAGAGGAAAGTTAGCTCTCTACCTTCAGCAATGGGAAAAAAATTACCCAAGACAAATTGGTGTGGGGTATCATCAAGTCAGGTTACAAACACTCTTTCACTTCCCTTCCAGAGCCTGCTGGTGTTTTTCCATTCCTGCAAATTAGCTAAAAGAAGCTCTAAACCAAGTAGGTCTGCTCCTGCAACAAGGCTCTTTTGAGGAGGTACCCTTTCACAAAAAGGAAAAAGAGTACAACTCAAGACTCTATCTTGTCACAAGAAAAGAAGAAACATGGTAGCTCATTTTAAATTTATCAAAACTAAATAAATTTCTTCAAGTTCCTAAGTTCAGAATGTTGGATTTTAAAAAGATTCTACCTGTGCTTGACCCAAGAGCTTACATGGTCACCTTGGATCTAAAAGTTGCTTACCTACACATTTCTTTAGCAAAATCACACAGGAAGCATCTACACTTCAAAGCAGATGGAAATCATCATCAATTCTCTGCTTTGCCCTTTAGCTTATCTAATGTGCATAGGGTTTTCACCAGAATCCTGGTTCCAGTAATTGCATACTGCAGGACAAAGGGCATTCATATCTACTCTTACCTCTGTTGAAGGAGACTCTACTGGCCCTTCTACTGGTCCTGCAAAAAAGTATGACCATCCTCGCATCTCTAGTTTGCACAGCGAGTCTAAAAAAATGCAATTTCTGTCACTCCAGAAAACTAGTCTTTCTGGGAGCCTTGATAGACCAGACTGAAAAGAGCTTTCCTTCCACAGGAAAAGATAGCTGACCTAACCATGTACTTCCAATTTCTTCTTCTCAAGTCTATTCCAGTGTGGGAAGTTCTCAGACTTTTGGGGTTCATGACTTAATGCATATTAATGAATGTTCTTCCATGTCACTTTTGCAAGTATTCTTTACTAAAGGGCTTCCCTGGCAGGGGGGTAGCCCAATGTCCAGCCAGTATACCAAAGCCTTATAATTTTATAGATGTCATAAGTCACACATGTGCTCCATGCTCATGGAGTAGGGCATAAAGGTGATGTACAGATGTGCATACCGCTGAACTTCTTTTCCGCCTGTCCAAATGCCATCATTCTTCATTGGTCTGAATGCTCCTCCTTTGCTGGTTACCAAGCTTTGTTTCATGTAAGTGCTCCGCTTGGGTTTCTTCTTCTCTTTTTCTCTTTTTTAAACTTTGTGAGTTTACATGTCATCCAGAAAGGGGAAATGGCAGTGTAGGAGGCATACTTCCCATAAGGATTGCCACGAGCAGTGTCTCTTCTGTTTGGGTGCTTCTCACGATCATATGCACTGTTCTGTCTGCCAAGAGTTTCTCCCTAAGACTCTATGAGGTTGTCACTCCTTGTCCATCTACTTGGAGAGCGAGTGTCTTAAGTTGTTGGCGCAGGGTGCTGTGGTGGAAACTTCCCATCCTGAAGGTCAGCCTCCTGCCAAGAAACCCAGCTGCTGTCCCACTTCCCCCAGATGTACGTATCAAGGCTGGTGAAATCTCAGAGGACTGCCCAGTTATTACGCTGGATTCCACTGCTGTGACCCTATTGGAGGTTGGCATGGATCTGACTTCTCGCATGTTTTTGGAGACTGCAAATGTCTGCTATACATGTTGAGGGGAACCTTGACTAATTATTTCAAAGGGACCAAGGGAGGAGATTCCTACTACATTGGTTGAGTGTAGGAAAGGGTCTGAACTTCCTAGGGTTTTTAGGGCAGACATCCCTCAAAAGAAAAAGCAAAAAACTAAGCATGCTTGCCTCACTGTTAAAGATCCTCAGCATGAATGGCAGGATTTTATCCAGGGGTTATTTTGTACTGATGGCTTTAAAGCCTACCCAAGGGGTTTCTGTGCCAGCTCCCCCTTGGTCATCTGCCCCACTCAAGAGACCCAGAGAGCAGGACTACTGAAGAGGAATTGGATTCTGGGGAAAAGTCTTTGGTATATTCCTCTCAGATCCCTTTTCCCTTGGATTGTAGCTCTGAGGAGGAAGATTCTATTAGCCCAGATTTTCCCTTGGAAGAACTCTTCTGTGGAGATGCTGTTTCTTATGTGATGGAGTTTTTTAAATGGGACTGTTCTCAGGTGTTTGATATTCAAAAGTGGTACTGTGACCTCCTCTAGATGGAGTCCTCTAAGCTCTCTGCTGTACCTCCAGTCTGGGCTACCCTTCTAGATACATTTTCATCAACCTCTGTGACCCCGAATTCTCAACGTCCAGCCTCTAAGAAGCCTGATAGATTTTGCAAGGTGCCTGATGATTGTAAATTCCTCTACAAATGTACTTCTGCTGGCTCTTCTGTAGTCCCTGTCTATTCTGATGACCCCTCTAAAAATTCTGCCTTCTACTAAACTACTACCTTTAGACAAGGACAGTAGAGCTGTGGAATGGCTAGGCAAAAAGGTATATGCCGCTGCCACTGCCCTTTTGAGCTGTTTATTACCAGACTCGTATGACCAGGTATGTTTTAGCCCTTCTTTCTCAGTCTTACCAGGCTGTCTCAGACCTCCCTGATTCTAAAGGGAAGGCCTTGGCCCTCTCTTTACTGGGCTCTACTTCTCAAGTAACACACTACTCTATTAAATGTAATCATGATGCAGCTGATGACTCCTTCTAGGGCTTTTGCTGCTGCTTTTGTTTCTTATTTAAGACATTACTCTTGGCTTCATCTCCAGCTTTTGCCTGCTGATATTAAGGCTAAATTGTTGGATTCTCCTCTTGACAGTAAGAATCTGTTGCTTTTTAAGTCTCTTCAGGATAAAGGTAAGCCCTTGCAGGAATTGAGCATATTTTTTGTCTCCTATCCCTAAGTTCCAGGGGAATAATGCATCTAAATCTGCCTTTGTTCACACACAGCCTCACCCTCCTCCCAAAGGTAAGAAGGGTTCTAGGCAAGTTCCTCCTGCTTAAGTCTATTCAGATTCATACTTCTCAGAAACCTTTTCAAGGCAAGCCAGGTTCTATCTGACTGGTTGCTTCCCCTTTTCTTGTGTTAGGTTCTCTTAACCCTTCATCTTTCCCTGTCCCTTCCCAATTGGTTAAAGATCACTCAAGACTCTTGGGTTCTATCCATCACTCTTGGGTTCTATCCATCATCCGTCAGGTATACTTCATGGTGTGGAAATCCCTTCCTGCATTTCTGGGCATCCCTCAATCCCTTCAGGAACAGCTTCTTTTCTTCCAAGAACTGCTTCAGCGCCTTTTGACACAAGGCACCATTCAAGCTGTGCTTCCTTCCCAAGAGGGAAAGGAGTTTTATTCCAGAATGTTTCTGATACCCAGGAAGGAAGACACCTAGAGACCCATTCTGGACCTTTCTCAGCTCAACACTTTTCTAAAGGTCCCTTCCTTTCAGTTGTTATCCCTTTAGACCCTGTTTCCTCCTCTTCCTCCCCAGGCTTTCCTGGTCTCCCTGGTTCTCAAGGATGCTTATCTTCACATCCCAGTTCATCCACTTTTCAGGATGTTTTTGTGTTTCTCTGTTTCTTCCTTCCATTTTTATTGTCAGCTTTGCCCTTTGGCCTTTCTACTGTCCCAAGAGTATTCAACAAATGCCTCGCTCCTGTGATTGCTTTTTGCAAGATGAGAAGGGTTCAGATATTTACTTATCTTGATGACCTGCTCATTCAGACTTTTTCCCCCAAGTTCTTGCTTCACACCTCCAGTATATTATTAGTCTCTTACAAAGCCTGGGGTTTATGATAAACTTCCAGAAATCAGTCTGGGTTCCTTCTCAGGATCATGTGTTTCTCATTTGCAGGCTCCAAGCCGTCCCTACACTGGCTTCCCTGCATCCTCCTAAGACTCTTTCTCTAATCACCTTTTTCAGTCCCTTCTTCCTTGGGTTTCAATTACAGTCAGGGCTTTTCTAAGGGGACTAGGTTTCATGGCTTTCACTATTCCTCTGCTACCTGTTGCCAGGCTTCATATGAGAAAGCTTCAGTAAATACTAAGGTCAGTATGGCTCCAGCACTGTCACCCTGTAAATTTTCTAGTCCCTCTTCTTACATGCCTCAAGTTCGAGCTTCAGTGGTGGCTTCATCAGCTGTCTGTCAATCCTGGACTTACCTTTCAGCCCCCCAGTTCTCCCTCAGAAACTTATTTTTGGATGCCTCAGTCATAGGATGGGGAGCCTCTTTTGGACCCCTCATCAGAGGTTAGACCATATCAGTATCAAGGAGATGAGAGCTCTCCTTTTCTCACCCTTCATACCTTTCATTCATCATCAACAAGTGTGGGGGAAAGATCCTACCTTCTTTGCAGGCTAGCTCTTCAAGGTTGGAGTCTAGCAGTCCAGTATCGTGTGGCTCTTCATGCTGTATAAATTCCTTCAGATCAAAATGTAGTGGCAGACTGTCTGAGCAGGTCTAAAACACAGGCTCACAAATAGATGCTTCACAAAGATGTGTTTCTGGATATTGTCCATCATTGGGGTACTCCTCAGGTAGATCTCTTTGCCTCCCCTTTAAACAGACAACTTCCTCTTTTTTGCATCAGAGTCCCAAGTCCTCTGACTTGAAAGGCGGACACCCTGTCTATTTTTTAGAAGGGGATGTTTCTCTACACCTTCCCTACCCATCCATCAATTCCAAGGCCCCTGCTCCAGATAGAACAAGACTCCCCTAAAATCTTGTTGGTAACTCACTTTTGGCCCAATCAGCATTGGTTCCCTCTTCTTCTGCACCTAGCTGAGGGTAATCACCACAAGTTACCTTGCAGGGTGGACCTACTCACACAAGACATGGGGTTTCTCATCTATCCTCACTTGTCCACTCTTCAACTGACATTGTGAGTGATAAGGTTTTGATTCCTTTTAGGCACCTTTTTTCTGAGGGCGTGCTTAGGGTTCTGCAGGAGGCCAGGAAACCCGTTACCAGAAAATCCTGTGTGTGCAAATGGAAGAGGTTTTCTGTTTGGTGTCCTGCTCGTAACCAGGATCCACTTTCTGTGGAGATCCCTCTGGTTTTCTCATATTTGTGTGAATTGCTCCATGCTGGGTTAGCATATGCTTCTGTTAAAGCTCATCTTTCTACTATTTCTACTTGCCTGCCTTTAACTCCTTCTCTGGCCTCTAGGTTTGAGGTCAAGCAATTTCTTAAGGCTTTCTTCAAATCAGACCTACCAGGAAGCATATTTCACCTTCATGGGACCTACTTTTGCTCTTGAAAATTTGATTCGGGCTCCTTTTGAGCCTGCAGCTTCCACTTCCTTACAGCATTGTCCGTGGAAGACTGTTCTTCCTTTGGCCCTTACTTCAGCTAAGAGGGTATCTGAACTCCAGGCTGTTCCTCCTTTTTTAGTTTTTCATAGTGATAAGGGTGTCTCTTCATACTGATCTTTCTTTTATGCCCAAGATGATTAATGAATTGTATCATAATTGGTCTATTAATTTGCCCTCCTTTTTTCCTTCTCCACAGTCTGCTAGTGAGAAGGTTCTTCACACCTTGTATTTGCATAGGTAGCTCAGATATTGTTTGGATAAGGCTAAGGCCATTCACAAATCTGAGCATCTTTGTTTCCTTTCATCACAGATCTCTAGGTTTGGCTGTTTCTAAGCAAGCCATTTCTTTATGGATCTCTAAGCCCATTACTTTGTGTTACTTCTTTCATGGTTAGTGCCTTTTTGTCTCTGTAAAAGCTCATTTTGCCAGAACAGTGGCTTTGTCTGGTGATTTTTTTTTCCAAAGGATTGGATACCAATTCCAGCCTTGAGGCTGCTCTTTGGACCTTTCTCCACATACCTTTACTAAGTGTTATAATGTGGATGATGTTTTCAGAGCAAGAGCTGATTTTGCTAGAGCTATCCTGCATGCTTTTTTTTCGAGGGCTCTTCAGAGACTTCCTCTTCCCAGATTTCCTCCTGAGCTTTTGTTTGTACTCTTATCTCTTTAGTTAAGAATACTGCAACAGTGATATGGAAAGACATAGTACATTTGTGTAAAATCTTACCATAACAGTAGATGCTCTTGTCTTCACTGTTACAGCATTAACTCCCTCCCTCCTCTGCCTTCTGCTGTACTCTTCCTTTTTTCTCCTTTCTGGCTGCACATCTTCTTCCTACTTCCAGGACTGTTGTTCCTCCTGGGACTATTCAGTTCTGAGGTATCCATGTCCATACATCACCTTTATGTCTTACGCCTTGACAGGTAGCGTACATTTGACGTATGGCATCTGAAAAATTCTACGTCTTGAGCAGGTAGCATACATTTGGAACCTATAGATAATCTAGAGACACATGAAGAAAATTTTTTTAATGAAGAAGATTTTCCTCCCCTTAGGAGGTCAGAGAGAATTTTTAACAAATATGGAGAAAGGGAAGGAAATTTTTGGAGAGGGGGGAGAAGAGGGAGGGGGAGGGGGAATTATTATTGAACCCCCATGTTACCCCACACACCCTCCACCCCCCCATGGGTAATGAGATTACCAAGGAAGGTAATAAGTGGACTTTTAATTATTTTAATATTTATAATTTTAGCTCTATTCAATTAGAAGAAGGACATTTTAGTTTACTTTCCAAAGGTTTAAAATTTATCCCATCCACCAAAGGAAATGTGGTGAAATCCCTGTTGGATCTAAAAATATTTTTAAGGAAAGCTAATTTTAAAACCCTTTTTCATAATCATGGAAAGGAGAATGAACTTTCTTTAAGACGAAGATCTACCTAGAATCCACCCCTACACCCCCAACTAAGGAATTTTGAAAAATTATTAGAGAAAGAAATTAGGAAAGTTGAATTTAATAGGGTTTCATATGACAATAATTTAAACCAAAAAGAAAAAGATATTTTAAATAGCTTAAAGGCGGATAGAAATATAAGAGTTATGAAGCCTGACAAAGGGGGAGGAATTGTTATTATGGAAAGTATCGAGTATGATTCTAGAATGTACAAAATATTGTGGGACGAGAACAAATACGAGATGCGATCTTTTTGGATGTGAAGTTTTATTTCATCTTCACCTGTGCCAGTTTGTTTGGTGTGCGTTTTGAGACTCTGTTTAATAAACCTGTGTTTTAGCCAAAAGCTTTTCCTGGATTTCCACACTATCTTGGATCTTATACATTTGATGTACGACATCTGTAAAATTCTAAGGCTTTGGTATATTGGCAGGACATTGGCCTACCCATGGCAAGGGATCAGTTTAGTTAAGAATACTGCAACAGTGAAGAGAAGGACATCTACTGTTATGGTAAGATTTTACACAACTGTACTTTCCACATCATATCAAATTTCACTTCACCAGAGCTGCTGTCACTACAAGTGCCTTTCTCTGAGGGGTCCCCACCTGGGAAATTTTAGAGGTTGATTTTGGCCCTCAGTTCATACTTTCACTAAACACTATAATCTGCCCATTTTTTCCTAAATGCAGGGCTAGATTTGCCTCTGCAGTTCAGCAGTGCATTCTAATGTCAGTCTAGATCATTTTGTGTACCAACCCCTCATTTTTCTCAGCTTTGGGAATCTTTCCATATAGTTTTTACTGCAGCAGTGAAACATGAGGAACATAGTATAGTTGTAACTACTTCCCATGAACGTAGATATTTGAGTGTCTTCACTGTTGCAGTACATCTTCCCTCTCTCCACTTCCTGTCTAATGCTTGCAAGTTGGGGTGGGCATCCCTCTTCCTACCCCTTTTCGATACCCTTTCTCCTTCTTGTAGGTCTTTAGGGTTCCTTCCCTGGCACAATGAGAACCTTTGGGTGTTTTGTGCTCTAGACCTGGAGCTTCTCCTGGGAGGGCTCATACCTTTAGTGGGACAAGAAAGACTTGTAAGATGGGGCTAACTGACTACTGTTATACCCAGACATCCTTATGTTGAATACAAGACATCTGCTAGCCCAAGAGGAGAGAGTTATATCTCTAGTACTCAGGATGACCAAGGGCTGTCACTGCAAGGAAAACCCATATAGTTATTGCAACAGTGAAGACACTCGATTATCTATATCTATGGTAAGTAGAAATAACTGTATTTTGTATTGGCTTTACAGGCAGACTGATTTCAACTTGAGCTGTGTTTCAGAAATGCAATTCCCTTGTGCACACACTAGAAGCAAGATAGGTAAGTGGCTGAGTAACTGTGTGTGTCTGTCATATTTAAAATGTGTCCCGGGTACTTTCCTATTTATCTTCACTTTGAATTAAAAGTGTTTTGTTTCCACAGTTGCATACCTCTAGTGGGAAAGTCCAGAAAATCTGAAATAACAATAGGTGCTGCCCACTGCTGTTGGCACAAGCAATTCTCAATCACGTTAACTGAGATATTGAGGAGGAAGTATTCAAGGTGGGATTAATTGCCTATATGGTGGTGGAAATGTGGATCCTTCTAACTTCCAGTTTCTTGGCAACAGTTGATTATGCTGTCTGTTGTAGTTCTCTGATAGAAGTGGTTAGCTCGCCTTGTCTGCAGTTGAAGCTGCTGGTTTTTGCTCTAGAAGGGAATGTGGTCAGCCATGCTGTCTGTAAATCTTGGAAAAAGACACACAGTCCTTTTAAAATTCAAGCTGAAGCGCTTATCTGCTGAATAAAGATTTTTAAATTTTAAGAGGACTGAGTGGGCATCTCTTTTCAAGATTTAGAGACTGTTTGGCTGACTGCATTCTCTTGTAGAACAAAGACCCACAGCTTCAAATGCAGACAAGGCAAGCTGACCACTTCCATTGAAGAGCTACAGCAGTCAGAATAACCTGCCACCCCCAAGAAATTGGAAGTTAGAAGGATCTACATTCCCACCACCATACAGTCAAGCAACCCCACCTTGGAAAGTCCATAAAAGGTAATGTGTTCTTTTGACCTGGAATAGTATTTTAAGGAGTGTTAAGCTTTCAGGGCAGCAAAAGTGTGTACATTTGGGAATCCACTTTAACCCTTTCACATCTCTACTGCATTTTCATTAAAATGAGTTGTATAATCTGTGCAGTTCATATTTTTTACGTACCACAAGATTTACTTGAAACAATTAGTTTTGTTTACATATTTTTAATAAAAAATGCATTTACCTCAGCTTAACATAAATCTATGTTTTACTGAAAGACTGTCGCAAGCTTCACTCAACATTACATTTCTCCTGAAATCGCATACATTTGATTTAGTATAGTACCACCTATCCACAGAGATAGATAAGGTTTGAGATGAGATACCCAAAGCATCTGAAGATAGTGTTATAAATGTGCAGAACTCTTTGGGAGAATAGAAGCTACAGGGAAATATGGGACTGAGTCTTGGGAGAGAGCTGTACATAAAGGGAAGCATGCCTGAAACTTTGAAATTTTTTGTGTAGTGTGCATTATGGTTATTTGTATTTATGTTGTTGGGAGCACCTTTTATACTACATGTATGAAACTAATTTCAAAACACATACACACTACAAAGGGTGAATGCATCCATTGAAGTATGTGATTGTATCTCCACTTTGTATCCCTACACTTTGCACATCTGTACTAGGGAAAGTTGGGTGCAAAAATATCCAGTCAGTCTGCACTGTGGCTGAGCTGGCACTTTCCACCAACTCTTTATTTTCAGCATTCTAGTATAAACATCGTGCAGAACCAATATCTTATATTTAGATGTGAATAAGGATCCCAAGACCAACAGGGAAACTATCAAAATCAGATACATTTTCAGTTCACATTTCAAATAGTAGAATAAAACTGTTTGTGCTGACATGTGTCTGTCCTACTTTGAATGCTAACCCCTGCTTCACTCTTAATGCAAGTGCAGAATGCGTCACTGCTTTATTTCTTCCATCACCAGCACTGAAAGTTAAGTCACTTTCTAAGAAGAGATTTTGCACATAGGTGTAAAATTGCATTTAGTGTTCAGTGGCACAAGTGGAACAAATTGAATCATCAGATGCATAGCCATAGTCGTGGTATATTTCAGGGAATTTCAGATGCTGGATTTACATGCGTTGCCTTTACATGGTCTGCAGACTATATCTTATGTAAAATACAAGAAGAGTCATCGTACTAACTTGGCATATAGTCTCATACAAAGCTTAATACTGATATACAGAGTGGTTTTGTTTAACATAAGCTACCATTGATAACATTCCCTCCAAAATATGCTTTACAAAGAACCCTCCAAATTTTAGATAGTACCAATAAAGTACAGTTGTGTAACATCATAACAGTAGATGTCCTTTCCTTCTCTGTTACAATATTCCTTACGTCTGAGGATTCATGAAGTCGGGCTACCCGAGGCCGAGAATCGTGGACATAAGGAGTACTGCAACCAGTGAATGGAAAGACATCCCTGTTATACTATACAAGAAACAAATCTGGACTGTTCTTTTTACCAGTCACTATCACTGTGTCATACTGAGGTAGACTAGATGTATATAGAGTTCCAGTGTACTATCTTGGAAAATGTGTTCTGGGTTTTAACTGCAAGTATAATTTGAGTTGTATGAATTACATATTGTGAAGTCAGTGTACACTATCTTTTATTACACATACACTTTTCTCTTTGATTACTATTTTGACTGCTGCTCTGTTCTGTATGTTTTTCTTGCTAGTTCATCTATATGGTGCAAAATTGCTTACCACACTTGGTGAATAGTTTTGGTTATAAAAATTACTGCATTATATAGAATGAGATTAAGTAACCAATCATTCAGTGTAAATTCTGCAGACTGCACCTTTGTCCCAGGTCACACCTGAAGAGTCCTTTCTCTAACAAAAAAAAAAAAACGAAAATAAATATGCATTTAAATATTTGTTATAGCAATCCTTCAGGGCCTATTGTAACAAAATAAGATAACCTCTTCTGCTTTTCACTCCTTACTTATAGGGGTTAGGGTTATGCAGACTGTTGTGCCTTAAACTTACTTTATCGGATGTTCATTTGATTTTGTAAATGGTATTCATTATTAATTTTATTTGCAAATTTTGGATTGCTCAGTTATAATTATAATATGGACACTTCATAAATTCTGCATGTTTGTATTACTAATATTTGATCTGAAGTAGGACTTCATTTGTCAGCAACCTTTGGGATACGGATCCGATCTCGGATCCGAGCTGGCAACTTCTATCACAGCATAGATCCGAGCTCCTAGCTCTTCCCTTTACCCATAATCCCCTGCCAACCCTGACTGACCCCAGATCTAGTTTGCCGCTCTTCAAGCAACAGCTAGATTCCAGAGCTCTTGGTGATTCGGTGAGAAAAATAGTTTTCAACTCTCTCTTTATTTCTTAATCGAGTGTCTGTGTGTGTGTGTGTGTTTAGGTTTCCCCTTAACGCTAATTTCTCTTACTTTTTAGCTTAAATTAGCTTAAATTTTAATTTAAATTTTCCTCCCTGCCCTCGCTGGTCGCAGTGTGTGTGTGTGTGTGTGTGTGTGTGTGTGTGTGTGTGTGTGTGTGTGTGTGTAGAGTGTAGGGGCCTAGTGAGTGTGTTTTACTTTAGTTATGTCGGAAGCCCCTAAAGCCATTTTTCGAAATGCACCGAGTGTGGTCACAAGCTTTCACCGGCTGATGGCCACACTCAGTGCGTTAGGTGCCTTGGGGTTGAACACCTCTCTTCGGGTTGCGCGATTTGCGCTGCGTTCAACCCCAGGGCACTTAAGGATCGGAGGTTGAAGCTTGTTCTGGCGGGCCTTTTGCCCCCAGACCCAGCTCCGGCCTCAGGTACTTCTGTGACCGTTACCCAGTCCTCGGTAACGGCCACTCCTGCCCCCCTCCCTCCGACCAGGACTCAACCTCCCACTGTGGCTTCGGAGGTGAGGGAGGCCAGGAAAGAGAAGCGGAGGGAGAAGCACCTTAAGCGGCGGGCCGAGGACTCCTCCTCGGCCCCGCCTGCCAAGCGTGTTTCTCCCTCCAGGGTTTCTGGTTCACCTCCTCCTCGGATCCGATCCCCTTGCTTCTCCCCGTGACCCGAGGAGGAGGTGACCCGGTCCCCGTCGAGGTCATCGAGGCGGCACTCCAGGCCTGCCTCGGTGGCCTCCTTGAGGTCCACATTCAGTATGTTGGACACGGACATGGACTGGATGATGAGGAGGTTCATCCAGGCCCAGTTGCAGATGGGGAGTGCTCTTGCCTCCCCCCCCCTCCGGGGGGAGCTCGACCCCTTTTTTCACTCCTATAGCTCCTTCTCTGACCCTCCTCCTGGGTTTGGAGCTGTCTGAGCCGAGCCACGTTGGATCCGGGGGTGGGTCGGAGCCGACAGTGCTGGGCACTTCGGCTCCGACTATTCCCTCGAGTTTGTCGGATCCGACCTCTTGGAGCCGTGGGCCGAGCTTCGGATCCGAGGGACTCTGTGTGCTCTCGGCCCCGTCCTGGTCGGAGCGCGCGGGTCCTTCGGATCCGATATTCTCGGCTACGGGTCCGATCCCCGCCTTGGATCCGAGTGGGAGTCGGATCTCGGATCCGTCAGAGAGCGGCTCCCCCTCGGCTTTCGCAGTGGTGGTGAGGGTGCTGTTGAGTGCATCCAGGCCCCCGGTCCTGGCTTCGGCTCCCCCCTGCACTCCCTCTCAGCTGGTCCTGGCTCCCCTCACCCGGCCTTCGGGGCAGCCTGCTTCAGCGCCTCTAGTTGTTCCATTGGAACAGGAAATTGCTGGTGAGGACTCCTTGGACAGCCCCCCCCCCCCCCCGAGGAGGTTCCTCGCAAGTCGAAGTGCAAAATAAGGCACGTGGACTCCCCTAAGTCCCTCACTGAGGATATGGACTTGGATGAAGGGGAAGGCTCCCCAAGGTCACCCCCCCGAGGATGTCTCCTTTGGAGACATCATGGAAATGCTAAGAATCAGGGGGGGATCTGCCCGCCCCCAAGGCTTCCTCCGATGAGTCCATATTCCTAGAGGCGTTCGAGGCAGGGCCATCTACCTCTTGGGTGTCCCCTCCCCGACCCCTTAGTGGATCTTATAGCCACTAGGGCTTGGAAGGAGCCGAACACTGTAGAGCCTGTTCCCAAGCACCCAGACAAAATTTTGAGCCCCCCGTCAGAGAGAACCCATTGGAGCAGAGGTCCCCCTGTGGATGCCATGTTGGTGGCGGCAGCCACCAAGAGAGAGTTGGCTCAGGAGAGCCCCACGGTTCATCCGCCGAGCAAGGAGTCTCGCGCAATGGACGGCCTTGGGAAGCGGGCCTTCAGTTCAGTGACCTTCTCCTTGAGGGCCATGAACTATAAGGCACACGTCATTCGGATGCAGCGGGATCTAATCAAAGAATACGCTGCTTCCCCCCCGGGGTCCATGTCGGAAGGGAACAAGCAACTGTACTCCTCCCGAATGTCCACCCTACATTCTATTTCCAACACCTCTATGCGGCTCTTGTCTCACGCCACTGAGGGAGCCGCTAGAGCAGGCGAAGTCGCCCTGGTCATGAGGAGGCAAGCCTGGCTCCGACGTTGTGACTTCTCGGATCCCTTTAAGGTGTCATTTGCGAATGCCCCTTTTGATGGTTCTGCATTGTTTGGCAAAACTGTTCGCGACACCCTTGTCCAGAGCGAGAAAGACGGGAAGACGTTGTCTGCCGCCAGAGTCCGCTTCTCTGCTCCCCAGAGGTCCTTTACCAAAAACCAAAAGGGTCAGAAGAATATGTGGTTCTGGAAATCGCATCAATCCCAGTCTGCTCTGGACAACCAGTCCTCTCGTGGCAGAGGAGGACAGGGAGGACGCCACCCTAGAGGCAGAGGGGGTCCCAGGAACTTTGGGTCCAGGGAACCTTTCTCTGAGAGGCCCAAGCAGAACCCCTGAGGGGTTACCCAGCTGCTCCACTCTGGAGGCAGTTGGGGGACGTTTCTCGAGGCACCTAGCAATGTGGGAGTCCATAACAATGGATCGCTGGGTGCTTCGTGTTATATCCAGAGGATACCAAATTCCCTTTCTTGTAACCCCCAGTATCAGAAGCCTCCCCGATGTACCACCCAATCAGAGGGAGGCGGCTGCTGCAGAAATTCAGCAGCTTTTACAAAAAAGAGCCATCCAGCCCGTCCCCCCAGATCAGCACGGATCAGGATTTTACTCCAGGTTCTTTCTGGTGCCAAAAAAGACGGGGGACGCGAGGCCCATCTTGGACCACTCTCTCTTGAACCTGGCAGTACCAAAAGTAAAGTTCCGGATGGTCACTCTGCAGTCTGTCCTCCCACTACTAAGGGAGAACGACTGGATGTACTCAATAGACCTCAAGGATGCGTACTATCATATTCTCGTGGACAGACGCTCCAGGAGGCTTCTCCGCTTCCGGCTGGGAGCCAGCCATTTCCAGTTCAGGGCCCTTCCCTTCGGTCTCACCTCAGCCCCCAGGGTGTTCACCAAGGTCTTGGCAGCGATATCGGCCCACCTGAGACTCCAGGGAATTCAGGTCTTTCTGTACCTGGACGACTGGCTCCTTACCGCCCCAACAAGGCATCTTCTTTGCTCATGCAAGGATTATTTCCTCAACCTGGCTCCACTCTTAGGGTTGACCATCAACACGGCCAAATCCTCCCTGGCTCCTACACAAGTATTGGATTTCATAGGGGCGAGGTTGGACTCCAGACTGATGCTTGATGTTCATCATCTCACATTGCTGCAGTCCTAACACTTGGGTAGTCCGCTGTCCCTCGGTCGGCCCGAATATCAGAGTATAAGGCTGACGTCGGTCAGGGCGCATTTGACTGACATCAGAACGTCAGGGTACAAATGCGCATGACCGACGTCATATCCTCAGTCTTTTTTGCCGCATGGTCCGATGCAGAAGCAGTGTTGCAAGTGCCGTTCGGCGTTCTGAAATTTTTCGAATTCGGAGTTTCAGACCGAAGTCAGAGTTGGTTAAGTACCCGTTGGGGAATATTTTGGTTTTTCTTGCCTCAGTGGTTTACCGGATGTCAGAAAAAGTGAATAACTGTATTTCTTGTGGGAAGCAGATACCGCATAGGGATTACCATAATTTGTGTATACCTTGTTTGGGACCTGAGCACGACGTTGTTGGGTGCCGCTTTTGTGCTAGGTTCAATAAACGCACTATCAAGCGGAGGTTGGATTGTGCCAGGTTGGTCTTTGGGAAGCGGTGCAATTACAAAATGCCGTCGGATGCTCCGACGCCGGCTTCCTCAAAGAAACGCAAGGACAAGGCTGTTAAACCTAGGTTAGAGGAGTCGCGACCGGACGCCGGTTCTTTAGAGGCGTCAGTGGAACCGGTGGTTCCGACGGAGGCCTCGCTGGAGTCCCAGGGAGAAACTCTGCTTTTACAGGATGTGGCCTCCCAGGAGGCAAGTCAGGCTACAGGGGCTTCTCAGGTTACTTTACTCCCTCCCTTCCTAAGGTGTCTAGGCCCTCTCTTTCTGCTTCCAAGGCTTCTCCTAGAGGCAGATCTAGTTTAGCTGCTGTGGGTGTCACTCCTAGTTCTTCAGGTTCTGTGCCCAAGAAGCACATGCTTAAAATGGCAGAAGATTTAATTACTTTAATTAGAGGCTCTATGCCCCCTCCTGATAAGAGGCCTAGGATGGAGCCAGTGTTGGGGATTATGAGCAGGCTTCAGATGTGTCTGAGTCTTCGGCTGAAGATTTGCAGGAGTATTCTCATTATTCTGACTCTGATGTTGATGATTGTACTCCTTCTGCTTCTCCTCCTGAGGATTTTTCTTTTTCAGAGACCCTTCACTCCATGAGAGAGCACTTTAAATGGGAGGGTCAGGACTTCTCTGACTCTAGGAAAAGGCTTAGGGAATTTTTATTTTTACCCCAGCATAGGCCTTTGGCTATACCTCCTGTTTTGACTGTGGTGGAAGATGTGTTTGCAGAGGCTTCTCTTAATCCTGATTCCTTGCCTCCTGCTCCTGTTAAACCAGATAGGTATTACAGGGTGCCTGAAGCTCATAAGTATCTTTTTAAGAGTCCTAGGGCAGACCCAGAGACTGTTAGCCAGGGGCCCAAGGGTGTTAAGGCTTCTGTTGTCAAGAATCCGGTTCCTGCAGATAAAGAGGCCAGGGCCTTGGATAGATGGGGAAAGAAAGTTTATACTTCTTCCACCCTAGCCATGAGAGCTTTGAATTGCCAGTTTCATATGTTAAAATATCAAAATTATCTGCTTTCACAGTTGAAATCTAAGGTTGATGCTCTGGCGGAAGGTATTGATTGTAAAGAGTTACAGGATTTAGTGCATGTTTCTGAACAGGTGAGTAAGCATTCTTTGCAATGTGGTTTTGATGCTGTACAGGCCTCCTCTAGGGTGGCTGCCACTGGGTCAGTTCTTCACAGGCATGCCTGGCTGAGGGATCAAAATTTATCTGACCATGTTAAAACTAGGATTTTGGATGCCCCTTTGCAATCTGATGTCTTGTTTGGTTCTCCTGTTGAGGCAGTTTTAAAGAAGATGGAAGACAAGGCTAAGTCTATGCAGACTGTTAAAGATTTTTTGCAGGTTCAGCCTCCAAAGTTTAGTAGAAATTGGCCTACTAAGGGGTGGACGTATCCTTCTTATGATTCCCAGTCTAGGGGTAGATCTAGACGTGGCAGGGGCAGAGGTCAGGGCTCTTTTAGGCCTAGAACAGGGAGTTCTCCTGCACAGTCTTCGAGTGAGGGCAGGGGTCAGTCCTTTCGTAAACAGACCCAATGACCTGCCTTTTCTGCTGCCAGAGCCTTCTCGCCTGGCGGCACCTTTGGGAGGAAGGCTGGCACTTTTCAAAGAAAATTGGAGTTTGATTACCCAAGACAAATGGGCACTGGATATCATACATCACGGTTACAGGTTTTATTTCCATACCTTGCCTCCTTTCAAAGGCATGCCAGACATTCCTCCTCCACAAAGAATGGAGGCTCACAAGCAAATTACACTGTTACTCCAAATAGGGGCCATACAGCCGGTTCCCATGCCAGAAAGGGGCCTGGGATTTTATTCTCGCCTGTTCCTAGTACCAAAGAAGGGGAACACGTGGAGACCAATTTTGGATTTATCCATCCTCAACACTTATCTGGACATTCCCAAGTTCAAAATGTTGACGTTGCAGCAGCTTTTACCTCTGCTGGGCAAAGATCATTGGATGGTAACTTTGGATCTCAAGGAAGCTTACCTTCATGTTCCTATCAGACTAAGTTGCAGGAAGTAGCTGCGTTTTCGAGCTGGGAATTCTCACTATCAGTTCTCTGCATTGCCCTTTGGCTTATCTACTGCGCCCAGAGTGTTCACGAAAGTTCTGGCTCCAGTGATAGCTTTCTTCAGGCTAAAAGGAATACAAATCTATCCTTATTTGGACGACTGCCTGATTCTGGCTCAAGAAAGGAAGAGCTTCTTCATCATTTGGAATATGTGATAGCAGTGCTAAGATGCCTAGGGTATTCTGTGAACGAAATAAAGTCCAGTCTAGTACCCTCTCAGGACATGTGCTTTCTGGGTGTGAGACTGAATACAGCATCCCAGATGGCCTTTTTAACCCCGGACAAACAACAGAGTCTTTCCCTTTACTTCCATCAACTATCTCATCAGTCCGGGCTGACTGCAAGGACAGTCCTTCAAGCCTTAGGGTTCATGGCATCTTGTATTCTGGTGCTTCCCAATGCCAAACTGCATGTGAGGAAGCTACAATGGTATCTCAAAAATGTATGGACACAGCACTGCCAGGATCTGGACACTGTCATTCAAATAATACCTTGCATTCAAAAGGAATTTTTGTGGTGGGCTCAGGAATGTCACCTAAACAAGGGACTCTCTGTGACCCGGCCAGAGGCGAGTCAGATTTTAACGACAGATGCCTCAGACAAAGCTTTGGGAGCTCATCTGAATGGAAAGTGGATACAAGACAAGTGGCCTGCCAGACTACAACATCTGCATATCAACATGAAGGAGATGTTAGCAGTCCAGTTTGCATTAATGGCTTTCAAGGAATTACTTCTTCCAGGGCAGGTGTTGATTCTAACAGACAACACAACTGTCATGTGGTACATCAACAAGCAAGGGGAACGATTCTTATCCTCTATGCAGGCAAGCAATGATTTTGTGGGAGACTGCTCTCAGTTTACAGCTCAATCTTCAGGCAAGGTTTCTGCCAGGAGCACAGAACTCCTTAGCAGATGTGTTAAGCAGACAAATCATGGATCCCCACGAGTGGAAACTGGATCTTCATGTATTTCAGAAATTGACAGTGTCCTGGGAACTCCAGACATAGATCTGTTCGCTTCTCCACTAAACCACCAGCTGCCAAAGTTTTGCACAAAGCGGTATCATCCCACAGCTTGGAAAGTGGATGCTCTTTCTTTCAGTTGGACAAATCTTCATGTGTATGCCTTTCCGCCTCTGCCTCTCCTCTCAAAGGTACTTCTGAAGGTCAGACAGGACAAGCCAAGGATGATTTTGATAGCACCAGATTGGCCTCGGCAGCACTGGTACCCACTACTGAGAAGTCTAGTACGGAAGCCTCCATGGCCTTTGCCTTTGATTCCACATCTGTTGTCCCAGGAGGACAGCCATTTGCTCAATGTCAAACTTCACTCTCTTCACCTAACAGCATGGCATATTCTGTTTTAAACCATAGAGGGTCTCAACTTCCACAACAAGTTTTGAATGTAATTTTGGAAGCTAGAAGGCCTAGTACAAGGAAAGTGTACGCAGATAAATGGAAGAGATTTTTGTTTTGGAGTGCAGCTAAGGATTTGGATGTTTCTGAGCCTAATTTAAGTGTGGCTCTTCAATATCTTACTGAGTTATTGGACAAAGGTTTGTCCTTCTCTTCTATTAAGATTCATGCTGCAGCAATTTCAGCTCACTATGATTGTGACCCACCATTGTTTTCTCATCCTTTATTCAAGCAATTTCTTAGAGGGGCAAAGAATTTAAGACCCCCACGAAGAGCTCCTACTCCTGCTTGGGATCTCAATTTTGTGTTGGAGAAACTCACTCTACAACCTTTTGAGCCTGCAGCGACTGCTGAGTTGAAATATTTGTCATGGAAGACTGCTTTTTTGTTGGCCATTACCTCTGCAAGAAGGGTTTCTGAATTGCAGGCCCTTATGGCAGTTGAACCTTTCTTAATTTTTCATAAGGACAGGGTATCTTTACGTACTAATCCTTCCTTTATTCCTAAAGTGGTTTCTAGTGTGGCTTTAAACTAAACTATTCATTTGCCTACTTTTTATGCAAATCCCCAAAATAAAGGGGAAAAGATTTTGCACACTTTAGATGTACACAGGCAGTTACGTTATTATTTGGACAGAACTAAAGGGTTCAGACAATCTCAGCAGTTATTAGTTTCTTTTGCTTTGTGCTCTCAGGGCAAGCCCGTGTCAAAACAAACTATTTCTAAGTGGATTGGATTATGCATTGCTTTCTGTTATTCCCATCATGGCAAGGAGATTCCAGCTGGGATTAGGCCTCATTCCACTAGGGCTACTGCCACTTCAACAGCTTTTTTGAGGGGGGTGGCAACTAAGGATATTTTGGAGGCAGCCACTTGGAGTTCAGTGCATACCTTCTCTAGGCATTACCACCTTCCATTGTACTCTAAATCCAGGGCTGGGTTTGCCACTGCTGTGTTGCAGGGCATTCTGTCAGCTCCTGCTTCATTATAGTTTAGCCATCCTCCCTTACCTCTGCTTTGGGATTCTACCCAAGTGTTAGGACTGCAGCAATGTGAAATGAAGAACATAGTACAGTTTTGTACCTACCATAAATGTAGATGTTCGAAGATCCACATTGCTGCAGTCCAATTTACCCTCCCTCCTTCCCCTCTGTAGTTTGAGGTGGTTGTGTGGGTTGGGTTATACAGCTGGGGTATATTGTGTTTATTGTATATATTGTACATATTCTTGGTGTTAGGCTGGTTGATTGTTTAGCTGTTGCCTATGGGTTTGGACCTTTTCCTTTAGGGTCTTCTGACATCTGGGGCAAGAAAAGACTGAGGATATGACGTCGGTCATGCGCATTTGTACCCTGACGTTCTGATGTCAGTCAAATGCGCCCTGACCGACGTCAGCCTTATACTCTGATATTCGGGCCGACCGAGGGACAGCGGACTACCCAAGTGTTAGGACTGCAGCAATGTGGATCTTCGAACATCTACATTTATGGTAGGTACAAAACTGTACTTTTTCTTGACTCCAGATCGGCTTCAGAACCTGAGGTTGCATGTGCAGGCCGTCCTTCAACTTCAAGCTCCTTCGGCGGAATTGGTCCTGAGGGCTCTAGGGTCCATGGCGGCAGCAATTCTGCTGCTGCCATTGGCCCGGTTGAATATGAGGGTCATACAATGGACCCTCCAGGTACAATGGTCCCTATATCACAATCCCCTGTCTCATCCCATCTCCCTAAGCAAGGTTTGCAGAAGGTCGCTCATGTGGTGGCTCCAGTCCTCCAATCTCCAAACGGGACACCCCTTCTCGCTGCCTCCGCCAGTCGCCACAGTGACCACGGATGCTTCTCGCCTGGGGTGGGGGGCGGCACTATTCGGGCAGAACAGTCCAAGGCACGTGGAACAACATAGAGACCTCTTTGCATATCAACGTCCTGGAGATGAGGGCGGAGCTTTTGACGTTACAAGCGCTTCACAACCCTCTTCCGGTGGGGACGATTGCGGTACAGACGGACAACATGTCAGTCGTCTGGTACATCAACAAACAGGGGGGAACCAGGTCTTACCCACTCTGCCGCGAGGCCATGATAGTGTGGGAATGGGCGATTTCCACCAACCGCTTTCTCATCGCAATGCACATTCCGGGACTGTCCAACATATTAGCAGACAGGCTCAGTCGTACTATCCTGACTCCTTACGAGTGCTCTCAATCCTCTAGTGGCAGAGAAAATATTTGCCCGATGGGGGCGACCTTGTTGCGATCTTTTTGCCTCTCACTCAAATACCAAATGCAACGATTACTTCGCTCTGATCCCCCCTCTGGGGGAGTCCCCGAGAGACTCTTTTCATGCTTGGCCTCCCGGTCTGCTTTATGCTTATCCGCATCTGCCCCTGATGTTGAAACTATTGCAGAAAGCCAGTCGGTTGGGGAGCAAAATGATCCTCATTGCCCCATTCTGGCCTCGTCAGACGTAGTTCCCTTACCTATGGTCTCACCTGATTCATCCGCCCTGGATGTTAAATCCCCTTCTGGATCTCATTTCACACCCCCTGGGTCTTCCAACCCCGAACCTGGCCAACCTAAAGCTGACGGCTTGGTTGCTCCAGTTCCACTCCTGATAAGGACTCCCGGAATTTCATCTCCAGTCAAAGCCATCCTAGTAGCAGCTCGCAAGCCCTCCACCAGAAGGGTCTATCGGAGCAAATGGAAACGGTTTTCCATTTGGGCAGAACACCGTCAGTTGGATCCTTTCACGGCGCCGGTAGCGTCGGTTCTAGATTTTCTATCTTCTTTCTTTCACCAGGGGGCTAGTTCTTCCACGGTCAAAGTGCAACTTGCAGTAATTTCACACTACCATATAGGTCAGGAATCAGGGCCGCTTATTACTTCCAAACTGTGTAAGACTTTCCTTAAGGGTACCTTCCTTCTCAGGCCCCCGGTCAAAGAGGTGATACCCCCATGGGATTTATCCCTAGTTTTACAGGCCTTGACTAGCCCCCCCTTTTGAGCCGGCGGCCACTGTTGATCTTAAATACCTCTCTTGGAAAACGGCCTTTTTGGTGGCCATAACTTCAGCCAAGAGGGTCTCGGAACTCCAGGCTCTCTGTGTCAAACCACCGTATTTGGTCTTCCACCCAGACAGAGTTCACCTCAGGATCAATCCGTCTTTCCTACCTAAGGTATCATCGGAAGCTAACATTAATCAATCTATTAATCTTCCAGTATTCTTCCCCAACTATCAAAACAAAGGAGAGTATAAGCTGCACTCTTTAGACGTGCACAGACAACTACGTTTTTATACTCGTCGGACTACTGGTCATAGGCAATCCGATCAGTTGTTTGTCTCCTTTGCCAAAAACAACTTCGGTAAGGCGGTTTCTAAGGTTACCCTCTCCCGATGGATATCTAATTGTATTCTCTTAGCATATCAGAGCTCGGGAAGGCCTGCACCTCAGGGAGTCCGTGCTCATTCTACGAGGGCCATTGCTACATCAGCTGCTTTCAAAGCTAGAGTTTCTCTGGATGACATTTGTTCTGCAGCCACTTGGGCTTCGTCTCATACCTTTATCAGCCACTACAAAGTAGTTATTCTCTCCCGAGGTAGGGCGTCGTTTGGCTCTGCAGTGCTCCGGAATATCCTTCCATGAAGGCCACCCAAGGTTTAGGTAGCTGGGGACTCTCTCCCAAAGGTTGCTGACAAATGAAGTCCTACTTCAGATTAAGAAGTTATGTACTCACCATAACGTTCCATCTGAGTAGGTATCTTTATTTGTCTGCAACCACCCCCCCCCCTTCCCCCTGACCAAAATGATCCTACTTAGGGTTCTTTAGATTAGTTCCCTCTGGGACACAGTACTAGCTGTGCTATGGGGCAAACTTGATCTGAGGTCAGTCAGGGTTGGCAGGAGATTATGGGTAAAGGGAGGAGCTAGGAGCTCGGATCTATGCTGTGATAGAAGTTGCCGGCTCGGATCCGTATCCCAAAGGTTGCAGACAAATGAAGATACCTACTCAGACGGAACGTTATGGTGAGTACATAACTTCTTATTACTGAATATTCAATGTCAAATTTTTCACTGGGAAGAGAACTGAGGTAGCTATCCTGGGGTAACCTTGCACTTTTGAGTATGCTCTGTTAGGACTCATTTAATGGTTACAAATAGATTGGCTGGAAGACCTCTAGCTGTCAGATTGACTGTTACTTAATAAGCAGGCAAGATTTTTTGTGGGCTTTTTAAAACATTGTCTTGAGCATCAGTTGTTACTATAGCTGTACCTGCTTACAAATTATATTCTAATAAAGTTCTGAAAGATTTGTAACTTCTTTAACAAAATATTTTGTGAGCAATAATTAGATATTCCAGAATGTTTAGCACATTTTTCATATTTTCATTCATTTAGTTATCAGTTCAGTAGAGTAAAAATATGTCAGACTGATAAATTTGCTGATTTACCCTGGAAATCCTGTTTTGCCTAAAAATACCACCCATGTCAGTAATATTACATTTTGTTTTAATTTTAGCCAGGAAAACCAAGCTTTTCAAAAGTTCCTCCTGGTCCTAGTTTGTTTGTTGGTGATGAGGAAGAAGAGGATCTTTTTACAACAGTTAAGCCAAAGCAATCTCCAGTATGTATTTTTTATATGACATTTACATAGATTTATATTTCTCATGTTAAGTTTGCGTATTTTGAATAGTCATGTTTCATATATGTTTGCAACAGAGTTTAAATGCAAACGGTAGTCTGGTGAAACTCGGGTTTGAAGTAATAGTTTCAGAACACTAAAAAAAATAATTTCTGCTGTGTTATGTTTTTCAGCCACCTAATGTAGTATTCAGTAGTATAGAGACTGTGACTTGAATTCAGCATGTCTGCAGAATGTCTACTCCAGTAAATAGTTTTCAGATTTTGTTTAGTAGCCCAAGTGTGCTACTCTTTTCCTACAGTTGATTGCCTAACATGTCAGACAGGTACTGAGAAATGCTGAGTCTGAGCTGCATTTTTGCATACTGAGTAATAAATGGTAAAGCTGACTGTAATGACAGCTGTGTACTTAGCCGCCAGAGTGATGAAATGCCATATGAACACACCAAGGAGTAATGGTATAGAGAGATTATTTAAATTGTCTGCCTGTCCTTGAAAGAATATGTAATGAATATAAAGTGAAAGTCAGCAGCTAAATCGAATTTGTACTCTAGCACAAATTTTTAACAGCATTATTCTCAAACCCACCATCTGATGTTAATCTTCTTTCCATTCATCACTGATGGGTTTGGTTCTGAGCCCTCAGAACCAAGTCAGCCTTTTTACCAAGCTCGTTCCAGCCAAAAAAACTCTCAAGCTAAGTCTCTACCCAGAATGCCCTTCTCCCTGTTACCTCAGATCTCGTTTGCCATGTAGCCGTAAAGCTGCGTTTCAGCCAAGCTCTCAGCTAAGTGAAACTTTTTTGATATGTGTGAAAAATTTTGGATATCTTCATATTTTATTAAGTGATTAGTTTTTCTAGTGTCTTTTCTTCTGTCTGACCTTTGGCTTTTCCTCTCTACCCGTAGTTACCATTGGTACACTTTCAAGTACCATTGTTGGTACGGCCTTCCTCCCTTACCCTTGTGGTATTTCTTCAGTACCATAGTTGGTATTGTTTAACCTATTAGCTCTCTTTTATTCAGGTGTTTCCTTTCCTTTATCTGTCATACCAGTGTATTGTTATATTTGTGACATTTTTGAATGGAGTTGACTTTGATTATAGTTGGATTATACATTTGGCCTGTGTTTTTTTTTTCTCTATCAAGATGTCTGATAAGAAGGGTACTTCAGGTTTTAAGCATTGTACTTAATGCAAGGGCAAGTTACCTAACAGTGATTTTCATGATGACTGTGTATACTGTTTGGGAGTGTCCCACCTTTCAGTGCAACCTCCATGTGACATTTGTCAGCGTTTCAGTCAACGCACTCTCAGTGAGCACAAAAATAAACTAATTCTGAAAGGGTTACTCAAGTCTCCCTTCTCGGAGGTCATTTCTGTGATGGAGGTCTCAACCCTCCTTCTAAGGACAAAAAGAGATCCCACTCCGTTCCTTCTTCACCGTCGGGTGATCAGAGAAATCCTGGGAAATCAAAGGTCCCAAAGTCATCTTCGGAGCATAAATCAGCCCCCTCGGCTCCATCTTCTTCGGCTCCGACCATCTCAAAACCATCAGTACCGTTCCCTATTTCGGCACTGGTCCTGCCTCCAGCACCAATCATAGACCTTACTAGGCCTATTTCGACTTCAGCACCTGTGGCCACTAAGGCTCACGGCACACATTCGACTACATCATTAGTTTCCATTTTGGAACCGACCATTTCAGCTCTGAGTGCCACTTCAGTATCAAGCGTTGTACCGACCTCACTGGATTTGACCACTTTACTTCCGGTCTCGAAACTGGAGACTTTGGTGCTGGAAGACCTTGCACCATGGACCCGATACTCCCTCTCCATAGATCCATTTTTGGGCTAAGCGTATAGCCCCTTCATCGAACGTCCTGACACCCTGTCCGGTGTATCCACTAAATCCACCAAGAGCCTTTCTGAACACGACGTGGTGCATCTTGTAGATCAGCTGTTGTTAGCCAGGGGGATCCCCTCACTTTCTAAGACCCATCCACCTGCAGGCCTTTGGTTGCCTTATCCACAGACTCCATGTTACACTCCTCCTTCGACCACCTTTGTTCCAAAACCTTCTGCTCCGACATCTTTCTTGGAACCCATCACCTCGGCACCTACAGTGCATCTCACACCAGCTCTGAGTTTGTCCCTTTGGTCTTCAGTTCCTGCTGAACTGGTCCTCAATCTGGGGATTGGGGGACAGGTGTGTTGGCCCAGGGCATGAAACCTCCTCTCTCCTCTGTTCCAGCCTTGGTGCCAATAGCTGCGACCGTGCTGATCCTGCTTGAGGCTCCATCCGTGGGGCCAGGTTCGTCGGAGCGGGGTGTGACCCCTGTCCTGAGGTTGTCTTTCTTGGTTCTGGGCTCCCATCCCTCTTCTTGCAGGCCTGCCTTCCATGTGATGGAGAGGGCTCTTGCTTCTGGCAGCACTGCTTCGATATCGGAACCCCAGTTTTCACCCCCTGTGCTACAGCTGTCACAGAGCACCCCCCCGGGACACCGGGCAGAGAAGCTGCAGGGCACCCCTGTTCAGGGTACCTGCTCTTCCGAGTCCTCTTCAGAGACCCCCACTGAGGAGCCCCCTCAAAAGAAGACGTGCAAGAGGAAGCACATGGACTCACAGAAGACATGGATTACGATGATGGTGAAGGGTCCCCACGTTCACCTCCTGATGATGTCTCCTTTGGAGACATCCTGGAAATGTTAAAGCAGAAAGGTGACTGGAAGCCCTCCAACCATTCTTCTGAGGAGTCTGTGTTCCTGCAGACTTTTTCTGCCTGGCCTTTTACCTCTTGTGTGACCCTGCCTGCCGATCAGCCCATCCAGCTCGTCATGTAGCATGCTTAGAAGAACCCTGATTCCATTGAGGCGATCCCTCAGAGACCAGACAAAATTCTTTCCTCTCCTGAGGAGAACCCACATTGGTCCAAAAGGTTACCAGTTGATGCTATGGTGGTGGCAGTCCCACTGTCCACTCACCAACCAGGGAGTTCTGGGCAGTGGACAGACTTGGGAAGTGTGTTTTTTCATCAGGGACCTTTGCCATACGGTCCCTGAATTATTTGGCACATTTTATGAGGCTCCAGAGGGACTTGATCTCTGGACTCTCTGGGACGCTCGCAGGACAGTTGTCTGACGAGGTCAGGGACAAAGTGGCCTTGCAGCTCGCAACCCTGGAATCAATATCCAACTTGTCCATGAGGTTGCTGTCACATGTAACTGAAGGGGTGGCTAGAGCAGTGGGTTTAGGCATTGTTATGAGGCATCATGCCTGGATGCGCATTTGTGACCTCGTGGACCCCTTCAAGTCTTCCTTTCTGAATGCTCCCATTGAAGCTTCATCCCTTTTTGGCGCCAAAGTGAAGGACATGGTAGCCAAGTGTGAGCAAGATGGAAAGACCCTGTCTGCCGTAGGAGTACAGTTTTCCAACCCTCAGTGCACCTTCTCCAGGAATCAGAGGAGTGGAAATATGTGGCATAAGAAATCTCAGGGACCCTTCCGTGCCGCACGTGGTGATGATGCTCCCAGAGGCAGAGGGGGTAACAATTCTGGAAGATGCCCCTATAGAGGCAGAGGGGGTCCTCTTAATCAGGGTGCCAGGGATTCCTTTTCTGGACAGCCTTATCAGCGCTCCTGAGGAGCAGTCCGATTGCTTACCTCTGGAAGCAGTCGGGGGTCGTTTCTCTCTGCACCAAGCTGCCTGGCAATCCATCACCACTGATCATTGGGTACAGAGTATTATCACCAGAGGTTACACCATTTCCCTTTCTTGTCAGCTAAATTTCCCAAGAAAACTTCCCGATGTTCCACCCAGTCAAAGGGAAGAAGCAGCTTCAGAGATTATAAAGCTGTCTCAAAAAAAGAGTCATCCGACCAGTCCCACCAGACCAACATGGATCCGGATTTTACTCGAGATTCTTTTTGGTGCCAAAAAAGACAGGGGACTGGAGACCCGTTTTGGATCTCAGCAGCTTAAACAAGTCTGACACCCAAACCAAATTCCGGATGGTCACGGTTCAGTCCATTCTCCCCTTTTTAAGAGAAGGCGATTGGATGTGCCCTATAGATCTCTGGGATGCATATTGCCACATCAAGATGGACAAACTCTCTAGGAGTCTGCTTCACTTCCAGCTAGGAGCTAGTCATTATCAATTCCATGCCCTGCCATTCGGTCTCTCTACAGCCCCCAGAGTATTCACGAAATGCATGGCAGTGGTAACAGCTCACTTGAGACTAAAAGGATTCCGTGTGTTTCCATATCTGGATGACTGGCTCCTTACCATCCCCACCGAGCATATTCTGGTAGCAGCACTACATTATACTCTCTCTCTGGCAAAATTGTTGGGAATAACGATACATTGGGAGAAATCAAACCTTGTCCCTACACAACAGAGTTTATTGGAGCAGTGTTCAGTATTCAGTCCTGTCTGGTCTTACTCCCAGTTCATAGACTACATCGATTGAGGCTTCATCTTTGGGTGATACTCTCCCAAACAACAGTTTCTGCAAGGGAAGTTCTTCAGGCCCTAGGTTCTATGGTAGCATCAATCCCAATAGTGCCTCTGGCAAAGCTACACATGCAGATTCTGCAATGGCTCCTTCTGTGTCAGTGGTTTCCAAACTATCACCCACTCAGTTACCAGATTCGAATAACCAACTCCTGCAAACAGGACGTGGTTTGGTGGATGAGACCAGACGTAGAACTTGGAGTCGTCCATTTCAATCTCCTCAGTCCACAGCCATTGTGACCACGGATGCTTCCCTGATCGGCTGGGGGGCCATTTCCAGGGAAAGACTGTCCAAGGCACATGGTCCACCTCAGAGGCCCATGTCCTTATCAATTTTCTGGAACTGACAGCTGTGCTGTTAGCATTGCAGGCCTTCCATTCTGCTTTCCCTTCCAGGACAATTGCAATTCAATCAGACAATATGTCAGTGGTCTGGTATATCAACAAGCAAGGAGGAGCCAAGTCCTATCCTCTATGTCGAGAAACCATGAGAATTTGGCAGTGGGCAATAGCTTCCAACCGCTTTCTTATAGCAACGCATATCCCGTGGAGCTCCAACGTGATTGCGGACAAACTGAGCAGATGCATCCTCCTGCCTCACAAGTGGTCCCTCAACCCCGAAGTGGTGTCAGCAATCTTCAGCTACTGGTGCGCAGCCCTGCTGCGATCTTTTCGCCTCCCCATCAAAAACACCAAGTGCAGCAGCTGTTTCTCCCTACTTCCCCCGGAAGCGGAGTCACCGAGGGATGCTCTGATCCACTATTGGCCCACGAGACTTCTTTACGCTTATCCTCCCATCCCTCTGAACCCACAGTTTCTGAAGAAAGCTCTTCAGTTGACATGCAAGGTGATCCTCACAGCTCCTTTCTGGCTCGACAAGTTTGGTTCCCCTTCCTTCGGCCTCGCCTAGTATACCTGCCATGGATGCTGGACCCTCTACCAGATGTGATTACTCCGCCCTCAAGTGTTGAGTCACCCAAATCTGTCCAGTCTCAAGCTGACAACTTGGTTTCTCCACTTCCACTAGTAGCCAGGCAAGCCAGTCTCTCCTGACCTGTTTGACACATCATTCTGGCCTTTCTCAAACCATCCACCAAAAGACTATACCAGGATAAATGGAAAAGATTCTCCATCTGGTCCAAGGATAACATGCTAGACCCATATTCAGCTCCAGTTACTGCAGTGCTTCAATACTTGGCTAGGTTTTTTGATAATGAAGCCTCTGCCTCTACTGTACGAGTACGTCTAATGGCAGTTTCCAATTTCCACAATGGTATAGATGGCACCCCTCTTATCTCTCTAGGCATTTGCAAGGCTTTCCTCAAGGGGACTTCTCATATCAGGCCTCCTGTCAGACAGCCCATGGAACCTCACTCTAGTCCTTCAGTCTTTGAGTCAGAAACCTTTTGAAACTGTTGCGAAGTGTGACCTAAAGTTTTTGTCTTGGAAATCCTTGTTTTTGGTAGCCATCACAACTGCCAGAAGAGTCTCTGAGCTGCAGGGATTGTGTATCAAGAGGCCCTATCTGGTCTTTCATAAAGACAGAGTATCACTTCGGACAAATCCATCCTTTCTCCCCAAAGTTATTTCTGAATTCTCCATAAACCTGACCATTGACCTACCAGCATTCTTTCCGAATTTTGCCAGTAGAGGAGAGTACTGCCTTCACACTTTAGACGTACATAGATAATTGAGATTTTATCTAGACAGGACCAAACCTATCCATAAATCTGAACAGTTTTTCATCTCCTGTTCTGGGCCCAGAATGGGAGAGGCTGTTTCCAAGGTTACTTTATCAAAATGGCTAAGGGACTGCATACGTTTCATCTATTCCCTCAGTAATGAACCTATGCCAAAGTTAAAGTTCACTCCATTAGATCTGTGGCAACATCTGTAGCATTCCATTCCAGAGCTTCCATGGATGACATCTGTGCAGCAGCTACTTGGGCTAAGCCTCATACCTTTATCAATCATTACAAATTGGACCTTGTCTCCAGAGGGAGAGCTGCTTTAGGCTCAGTGGTACTTAGGAATGTTCTTCCATAAGAGCTGCCCATGGACCTCAAGGTAGCTGGGGATTCTGTCCCATCAGTGATAAATGGAAAGAAGATTAACAACATCAGATAAAGAAGATATGTCTTTCCATCTGTGTTGTTCATCTTCTTTCATTCATCACTTCCCACCCTCCTTCCCCCTCCAAAGGCTCCTGGGGGATGATTTGGGTCTAAGTGGTGCCTTAGGGTAGTTGCGCAGAAGTGTCCTCGACTTTACTTACTTTTCTCTAGCAAACTTGATCTGAAGTAACAGGGAGAAGGGCATTCTGGGTGGAGACTTAGCTCAAGAGTTTTTTGGCTGGTGCTAGCTTGGTAAAAAAGACAACTCTGTTCTGAGGGCTCAGAACCGAACCCATCAGTGATGAATGAAAGAAGATGAACAACATAGATGGAACGTTATGGTAAGACATAACTTCTTTTTTTGGAAACTTACTGGATTTCTACACAGTCTGACCCATTATATATGTTAGCTGGTACATATTTTCCATTTGAGTTCATTTTTTTAGCTTTTCTGATTAAGACTTTGGAAGTACATCTTTACATACCTTTAAGAGTCACATCATCCAGTTATTAAATCTAGTTTCATCCCAGAGCGTACATGAAATAGTCACTAAGAAATGAAGTTTGGGTTATTACTCATGAATTCAAGGCAGTGCTTCCAGCTATCAGTGCCATGTTATTTAATGATGATTTCCAGAGACCAGTATGTACACATTCTCAACTGAAATTTCCACCCCTAAGATCATACAGGAACTAGTGATTGTTAGACTAAAATTTGCCAAAGTGGAGTAACAGATTAAAGAACAAAAAGTGGAGCTGCAGATGCAGAATCATTCTTTTCTACATCCTCTGTGCACTGTGAAGAATCATCAGATACTGTGTAGCTCTTTTATCAAAGTGTGCTAGATAAGATGATGTTGCAGCCTCCTCCTTTGAGCTATCAGAAAACTGAGTAGGCCTATCACTTAATAAAACTAATCTCCATTTGATGCATATCCATGCTTAATTAAATGGCTTCTAAACTACAAGTGTAGTTATTCCAGTCTTGCAAAAAAAAAAAAAAAAAAAAAGTATCATCTTGCGGTATTGGCAGCCTCAGTTTAAGTAGTTATCTGGGTTCCAGAAGACAAGTCACAAGACAAATGACAGGACTGGCTTTTATTTGGCCAATCTCCTTTAAGGGGAGGGGATTAGTAGATGTGGTGTTTAGTTTCCTGATCATTGCAGATTTTTTTTCTTTTGAGAACATAGAATCTGCATCAAATGGCATACAAAAAAGAAGATGGAACAGCATAATTCCAGCTTCATTTACAGGTTTGTTAAGGAAATGCAAGCTGGCCACCAGCTGGGATCTCTCTGCTGTTGCCTTTGAGGAATCTGAGTAATATGTCATGCTCATGTTAAGCATTATGATAGGGTTCTAGTTCTTGGCAGCTCCTGTAATTCTTTCCATCATATGAAAATGTACCTTGCTGATTAGGTCAGAAGACTTGAAGCAACTTTCATCTGGTCTTAGACTCATTAATATTGCCCCATGGCAACCTTATTCAGAATCATTAAAGACTGGATTTATATCAGTTAAAGGCCAAATGTCTCTTGTTTTAATGAGCATCTTACTGACCTTTGCCACAGTTTAAGGATAACAACTATGTCAATCCTTTAACTCTAGGGCCCTCTTCATTTACAGGAAGATTGTTCCATTTGTCATTCTTTCAACCACAGGGCCCTGGTTGAACGAAAAAATAAGTTGATTTTGAGAGGTGTGTTGCTATCTTTTTTTGGAGAGGCCATTTCTGGCAATGACCTCAAATCTTCTTCAAAATCTAGGTTAGCTCAGTCGACCCCTATATCTAAAAGTTCTGATAAAGGGAAAAGGAGACCTTCCTCAACTCCAAAAGACTCCTCAGAGCCAAGAACAAAAGTGACTAAGACTACTGATAAGACAACATGGTCGGACCTGTCGGCCCCGACCATATCTGTCTCAGATCAGACTTCTCCGGCTGCAAGTTATTCGGGCAAGGATAAGTCGGAGCCATTGCACTTGGATCAGGCCAGACCATTCAAACCAGTTATGTCTCTACTAAGGGTCAAGTACTCATCCTGTATTGATCCAGTCCTATCAAGAGGACCATTTCCCTTTCTAAGCAGACCTAAATCTCCATCTGCTTTCTCTTCCCACTCTACCAGAAGTCTCACTGAAGGAGACATGGAATGGATGGTTCAGAAGATTTTGTGGGCGCAAGGTATTTCAAAGTCCTTTTTGGCTCTTACCCATAAGGTCCAGGATTCATCTAAGTTGTCCACCTCCTCCGACTTCAGGGCAAGTTTCAGAACCCTCAGATCTGACACGCCTGGTGTCTTTCAGCCCAGATCAGAGGATTTGCCTTTCTTCAGATCAGGCCTTTGCTTGGAGCTCCTCAGCATTTTCAGAGATGGGGACCTCTTGGAGCCATAGCAAGCCTCGCGGGCCACGGATGTGTTAGAATCCGGGGCCATCTCAGAGGTCGATGCACCTTGGGGCTTCCTTGCAGGTGAGCTTGGTTTTGTCTAAGACCCTTGGTGAGCTGTCTTTGGATGAGAGGACTTTGATCCATAGGCATAGTCTGTTGGATCCAGAGTTGTCCTCTACTCAGGAGCAGTCAGCCTTTGGGGCTCTGGAAAGGGCAAAAGCTGCCTCTGTAGCTTAGAAGACACTTTCCCCCTTGGTTCCACAGTCTTCCGTTCTACAGCCTTTGCGCACCCATTCTGCCATGACATTCCACAGGGACAGCAGGTCCTCAGACCCTAGGATATCTGCAAGGATACCCATGCCTCTTGTGATACCTCCCCAGAGTATCTCACTGAGGAGGTCCCTCAGAAGAAGACTTGTAAGAGGAAACATTTGGACTAGACGGAGGAGTTAGCCATGGATGACACCGACCTTGGATGACACCCTGAGGATGTTTCCTTCAAGGACATCTTGGAGATCCTGAAACAGAGAGGTGGCTGGCAGACCAGCAATTCTTCTCCTGAGGAGTCTGTGTAACTGGTGGCCTTCAGATACAGTCCATCTACCTCCTGGGTGACTCCATCCATCGTTGAGCTCGTAGATTTAATCTTTTGACGGGAGTGGGAGAGCCCAGGCTCCATTGAACTAACTCCCAGGAGACCAAACAAAATTACAGTGCCAGAAGACAAGAAGTTTTGGACAAAGGGATTGCATTAGATGCCATGGTTGTGGTGGCAGCTATTAAAAAGGAACTCTCGGAGGAAAGTTCCACTATCCATCCCCCTAATAAGGATTCCAGGATGATGGATAGATGTGGGAAAAGAGTTTTATCTATAGCAGTCTTTGCCATATGATCGGTGAATTATCTTTTCCATTTTACTAGGCTTCAGAGGGATCTGTTCAAAGAGTTCTCAGATACCCTTGAGGGTGCTGTAGCGGAAGGGGTCTAAGAAAAGGTTACTTCCCAGCTGGTATCCGTGCATTCTATAGCTAACTCTTCCATGAGGCTCATATCACATGCAGCTGAGGGAAGGAGCAGAGTGGGAGATTTAGGCATATTCATAAGGAGACATGACAGGATGCGCCTTTGCGGAGCCTTTTAAGGCTTCATCAGTGCCCCATTTGACAGCATGTCCCTTTTTGGTCCCAAGGTCAGAGCTATGCTATCCAGGTGTGAAAAAGAAGGTATGACGCACTCTGCCATGGGCATATGTTTTTCCAGCCTACAGAGACCATATTCAGAGTCATTGAGGTGGTGACAAAATGTGGTTCAAGGAAACAAAAAGGTGTTATGACACAAGAGAGATTTCCCCTAGAGACAGAGGGAACAATTCTGGAAGATGCCACCCTTGCGGCATTGGAGGCCCGCAGAACCAAGAGTCCAGACAACCTTTCTTTGGGAAACCCTTCCAAAACTCATGAAAGTAGGGCTGATTGCCCACCTCTGGAGGCAATTGGGGGTCAATTATCCCTGCACTGCAGAGCCTGGCTAAAACATAAGCACTGACATATGAGTGCAGCGGATAATATCCAGAGGTTACCCTTTCTCCATCCCACCCCCTAAACAAGAGAATCCTGGATGTCCCACTCAGTCAAAGGGATCATGCTGTTGTTCAAATATAGAAACTGCTAGACAAAAGAGTCATCCAAGCGGTCCCCCCAGACCAGAGAGGATTCATGCCTTGCTCACGGTTCTTTTTAGTTCCAAAGAAAACAAGGGTCTGGAGACCAGTACTGGCTTCTCAGCAGATTAAACAAATCAGTTCAATGCCAAAAGTTCTGAATGGTCACGGTACAGTCCATACTTTCTTTTATGGAACAGGGTGATTGGATGTGCTCCATAGACCTTCAGGATACGTACTACCATATAGAGATGGACAGGCTCTCCAGAAGGCATTTAAGCTTCTGTCTGGGAGCCAGTCATTACTAGTTCAGAGCACTGCCCTTTGGCTCCAGAGTGTTCACCAAATGCATGGAAGTGGTAGCGGCTCACCTGAGACAAGGATTCCACTTATTTCCTTATTTAGATGACTCATTTCCACCCTGACCAGGCATCTACTTATCGAAGCAAGTGACTCTGTTATCTACACCTGTACAGAGTGTGGCTTAACCATAAATCATGAAAAATCTCAATTGGAACCTTCTCAAGCACTTGAATTTATAGGGGCAGTCCTAGATATGAGTCGGAGGATTGCAGAGCTTCCATCCTCCAGGGTACAATCAGATGCCAAATTTACAAACTGTTCAAAACAGGATTGTAGCTGTTTGTTATGTCCTTCAGGTTCTGGAGTCTATGGCAGCAGCTGTCACCTTGGTCCCGCTAGCGAGATTTCACTTGCGAATACTACAATGGCTACTAGCTGCTCAGTGGTCAGTTCTTCACCATCCCATGTCCTACCAGATTCTTATCATGGGCACTTGCAAAAGAGATCTTTCCTGGTAGATTCATTTAATTCAGCTAACGCACCACAGCCACAGGCCACATTGATGGTTGGTTCCCAGATTGGGGGGGCATTATCTACGGAAGACAGTCCATGGCACCTGGTCTGCCAGCGAGGCCAAGTTACACAAACATCCTGGAAATGAGGCCAGTGCTTATAGTGTTGCAGGCCTTTCAGGATGCTCTCCCTTGAGGAATGGTGGTGATTCAGTCAGACAAACATTTAAGTGGTCTGGTACATAAACAAATAGGGAGTGACCAGATCATACCCCCTGTGTTGGGAAGCATTCAGAGTCTGGCAATGGGCGATCTCATCTAACTGCTTTCTTGTAGCAACGCACATTCTGGGAATGTCCAGCGTGATAGCAGACAAGTTGAGCAGATTCATCCTCATGCCTCATGAATGGTCCCTCAACCAGAAAGTGACAGAATACATCTTCCACAGGTGGGGCCAGCCTTGCTGCAGCCTCATTGCACCGAACCCCGATCAACAAATGCAGTAGCTACTTTCCCCTAATTTCCCCTGTGGGGGAGTCACTAAGGGATGCTCTAGCACACGATTGGCCTCCCTGTCTACTGTATGCCTTTCCCCCAACTCTCTTGATTCCTAAATTTCTCCAGAAAGCAATCTGGTTTAAAAGAACTGTAATCCTCATTGCCCAATTTTGGCCTCAACAAATCTGGTTTCCCTTCCTTTGGCTTCATTTACTGAGAAAACCTTGGACTCTGGTTCCCACTCCAGACCTGTCACATCTGACATGAATGATCCATCTCAGTCTGTCCATCTTCAAGCTGATAGCTTAGTTTTTCCAATTCCATTGATACCCAGACAACCTATGCTCTCACCCACAGTCCGGTATATCTTACCAGCCTCCCATAAGCCTTCCACTCAAAAACTTTATAAGAGCAAATGGAAAAACGCGTATCCTGAGCTAAACAACATGACATGGATCCCTTCAGTGGATCAGTCCACTCTATTCTGGAGTTTTTGGCTCATCTGTTTGATAATGGAGCAGCTGCCTCTATGATTAAAGTTCACATAGCAGCAATCTGTGATTTTACATTGGAAAGAATAACATGTCACTAATTTCTCACAAACTGTGCAAAGCCTTTCTGAATGGGACCCTTTTGCTAAGACCACCTTTATAGGACCCCTCCCATCCGTGGGATGTAAACTTAGTTCTGTGTTTTATTGCTCAGCCCCCCTTTGAACCCATAGCTACATGTGATATAAAATTTTTATTTTGGAAGACAGTCTTTCTAGTAGCCACCTGATTTTCCATTAAGGTAGAATTTCCTTGCACACCCAACCCCTCCTTTTTACCCAAGGTTGTTTCAGAGTTCAGTATCAATCAAACTGTTAGCTTACCCATCTTCTTTCCTAACTTCAGTAATAAAGGTGAATATGTGCTGCATTTGATGGGTGTCCATAGACAGTTACATTTTTATCTGCACAGGACAAGATCTTAGGAAGGCAAATCAATTATTTATTTCCTTTGCAGGCCCTAGGAAAGGCCTTCCAGTATCCACAGTTACTCTACCAAAATGGCTGTCTGATTGTGTTGCCTTCATCTACACCAAACAAAGTCTTCCTAGATCTGTTCAAGATCACTCAATGAGAGCCATGGCCACTTCAGCATGATTTGTGCAGTGGCCACATGGGCTAATCGTCATACCTTTATCACTCATTATAAATTGGATTTGATTTCTAGGGGAAGGGCCTCCTTTGGTTCAGTGTTTTTGAGAAGCATCCTTCCATGAGTCCACCCAAGATAAAGGTAGCTGAAGACTCTGTCCCATCTGTGAGACAAAATGAAAATTGACATTATCGGAGAAAGAAGTTATGTACTTACCGTAATGTTCCATCTGTATTGTTGCTTTTCATTTCATCTCACATCCCCATCCTTTAATCACCCAGCCTGTGCTCCTGGTAGAGTGGGAAGTTCAATATTTGTGGATTAACTATATTTGCCCATACTTCAGAAGTGGTCTCACCATTGTCATTGATGTGAAATTCTCTGTATATACTCCTCCATAATGTAGCTTTAGAAAACAAGATCTGCGGTAACAGGGAGGGGTGCATTATGGGTAAGAGGAGTTTCCCAAGAGCTTTTTGTTGCCATGAGCTTTTCTAATAGTTGGGAGGGGGGCCTAATGGTTAACGTATTTGCCTTACAAACACAAAGTGCAGGGTTTGAATCTCACAAGGGATAATTGGCTAGGCTTAAAATGGCTCGCAAGGGCAGTTAGCTTAGTACTAACCTACGAACCTAATGGCCGAGTCAGATCCGAACCCATATGTGAGATGAAATGAAAGTCGACAATACAGGTGGAACATTATGGTAACTAAAGTTCTTTTTATATACATCACACAAAACAGCAGCACATGATTAATTAGCCAATTAAACAGTTGTATATCTAAATGATCATCAATAAGGTATCTCCAGTTACATTCAGAATTTAACCCAAAAAGAATTAAAGTGACAAACTTCAGTATATAAATGGATTCTGTATACAGTAACTTGTGTTTTAATATACACCCCTCCCTGTTACCGCAGATCTTGTTTTCTAAGGCTACATTATGGAGGAGTATATACAGAGAATTTCACGAAGGGTTTCACATCTAGATCAAGAGAGGTAATCGTGCCCCTTTATTCATCCCTCATCAGGCCCATCATAGAATACAATGCCCCTTTTGGGATGTACCTTACCTGACACCTGCAGCAATTAGAAAGACCCCAAAAGTATCTCACCAAGAGGATCAAGGGTCTCAAACAGATACCATATGCTGCTTGGTTAAAAAAACTCCAGCTCTTCTCAGTTGCATACCGCCTACTTCGAGGCGATCTGTACCTGACATACAAAGCTATGTCAAATCCAGAATTAATGGACATGCTCCACCTCAGTAAATCAAAATCCCTTAGAGCCACACGCTCAAGGGACTTGAACCTCAGCACAGAAATAAATAGAACTTGCTGGAGGGACAGGTTCATAACCCAGAGGCTCCCTTCACTCTGGAATAGAATTCCAGTTCATGTGAGGCAGAGCACCTCACTGAATCTCTTCAAGAAGAATCTCAGTAAGTGGATGGGGGATCGTAGGTTTGTCCCAGGGATTACTCCCGTGTCACTATTAGACAGAGGCACAGTAAACTAAACCTTAAAAAGGGAACAGTATACTCAAATCAAGGGGTGGCATAAGCCATACAGAATCGGGCTAGGCTTATAATTGCCCCAGGGCAGATAGCCTAGTATGAACCTATGAACCTAATATTACATCTGAAGTTGTTTTCATTTGATCTTCAACCTGTGGGACATGGATCCATTACAGAGCCGACTCAGCCACATTTCTCCAGCATCGGATCCAAGCTCCTCCCCTAAAGATAGTGGCCTTCTCTCCCTCCTACCCCTAGATCTCATTTGCTATGCATACTGTCAGCATTGTGGTCTGTTAGTTCCGAGTTCCTGGTAAGTAAAATTTTCTTTATGGTCTTCCTTTTTCCCCTTTTCACTCTTTCTATCTATTTCTAGTTCTATACCCTACCCATCCCTCGCTCTCAGGCGTTGGTTCTCTCACATTAAAAAAAAAAAAAGTCCCCTTTCTTCTTTTTCTCTCCTATCCTTTTTCCCTGATTAGTATGTGTGGGTGCTAGTTTTCCATTCGCCATGGCTGAGATCCCCCCCAAGCCAGGGTTTTGGAATTGCACAGAGTGTCGCCCACCCTTCTGATGGACACATTGTGTCTGTTGTTTGTCTGGCAGTACAACACCTAGACAACACCTGTTCGATCTGCATGGGCTTCAACCCCTGCACATTGATTGACAGGAGGAACAAACTTATCTTGAAAGGCATCCTTCCTCCACCTTCCTGCAAGGCCTGTGCTGCTGCTTCTTCCACCCCAGCCTCTGGGACTCAACCTCCCACCAAGAACGCCAGGGATGGGGAGAAGCACCGTCACAAGGATAGTCCCAGTAAGCAGTCCTCCGACAATGCTTCTATGGCCGAGGCACTGGCTAAATCCTGCCCAGCCTCCAGTCTGGGTTACCGTTGGTTCCGGTTGCCTTGTTTCTCCCAGGAGCCGGAGGTCTCCCGGGGCAAATTTCCCTTGTCGGCCTCTCCAGGCCTGTATCTGTAGCTTCCTCCGTCCAGTCCACCTGTAGTCTTTCTGAAGCCGAGGTGGACAGGATGATGTGGATATTAATCCGGACCCAGATCATTCTTGCCTGCCCCCTCCCCCTCCAGTGCTGGGGGAATGCAGTCCCCCTTTCTTCCCATTGCTCCTTCTCTGGTCTGACCCCCGGCTTCGGAGACTTTGGGTCCAAGGCTTCTCGGCACTGACTGTACCAGGTACCTTGATGCCAACCATTGCCCTGAGTGGCTCAGCTCAGACCAGTTCGGAGCCGTAGTCTCTGCGCCGGATCCAAGGGGTTGACGTCAGCTCTTGGGTTTTTGAAGTCGGCACTTCCACTTGGAGTCTCAGCACTTGGAGCCTCAGCTCTGGCTCCTCCATTGACTCAGAGGGTTAAAGATCCTGTACTCCTCCAAGCTTCGAGGATTTGTTCTCCCTCAGCTTTTGATGTGGTGGAGAGGATGCTCTCGTATCCCTCAAGACCCTTGACATTATCCTCCTCGGAGTCTATCCTGTCTCCCTCTGTTTCTGGTCTGGAATCCACCAGCCTGCCCCCCTCAGAGACAGCCTGTTGCCTCTCTGCCCCAGTAAGTCCCCCCCCCCCTTGCCAATTCGCTTTTGGACTTAATTTCATCTCTGGCATGGAAGGAGCCTGGCACAGTGGAGCCCATTGCCAAGTGCCCTGATAAAATTCTCAGTGCCCCTTGAAACAAACAGCATTTGTCTAAGGGATCCCCAGTTGATGTTATGGTGGTTGCGGCAGCCACCAAGAAACAGCTCACTCAGGAGATCCACCAGATCGAGAGTCTCGGGCCTTGGACCATTTTGGAAAACTGGCTTATACTTCAGCCATGTTTGCCTTACGTGCACTGAACTGCATGGCACATTTCATCAGACTTCAGCAGGACCTGGTCAAAGAGGTTGCTGAGTCTACCCCAGGGTCCATGTCGGTGGAAGAGAAGAAGGTATTCTCTTCCCGTATGACCACCCTAACTTCTGTTTCCAACACCTCTATCAGGCTCATGTCACATGCTACAGAAGGTGCTTCTAGGGTAGCCGGCACAGGCGTTGCCATCAGGCATCATGCCTGGCTCCTGCTTTGTGCATTCTTGGAGCATTTCAAAGCGTCTTTTACAAATGCCCCTTATGATGGTTCCACCCTTTTTGGCAAGACCGTTCGAGACACCTTAGTACAGAGTGAGAAAGACGGGAAAACCTTGTCTGCTGTCAGGATCTGCTCCTCAACCCCACAATGATCCTTCTCCAGGAATCAGCATGGAATGAAGAAGATATGGTTCCAAACATCTCAGGGCTTTTCCCACAATGCTTGGGAGTCACCTTTCCCCAGAAGCAGAGAAGGATATGACAGACATCATTGTCGAAGCAGAAGGGCTCTGAGCAACCAGGAGTCTCAGTATTCCTTCCCAGACAGACCCTTGCAGCAGCCCTGAAGTGTTGCCTGACTGCTTGTCTCTGGAGGCAGTCAGGGGACATTTCTCGATGCACCCAACAGCCTGGGAGTCGATCACAGACGATCATTGGGTGTTGCAAATTATATCCAGAGGATATTCTATCCCTTGCATCAACCTTCAGTCCTACCCAAGCACCTCCTGGATGTTCCACCCCTGCAACAGAAGGAGGCAGCAGTGGAAATTTCCAAGCTGCTTGAAAAATCAGTCATCCAGCCTGTACCCCCAGACCAATCCAGGTCAGGCAGCTATTCCAGGTTCTTTCTAGTGTCAAAGAAGAAGGAGGACTTGAGGCCCATTCTGGAGCTCTCATACCTAAACTTGTCAGTTGCCAAGACAGAATTCCGGATGGTCACTCTCCAATCCATTCTTCCCTTTCTGCAGAGAAACAACTGGATGTGCTGGGCAACCTGCAAGATGCATACTACCGTATCAAAATGGACAGGTGCACTCTAAGGTTCCTTCGCTTCCAGCAGGGAGGCAATCATTACCAATTCAGAGTACTCCCCTTTGGTCTCACCACTGCCCCCAAGGTGTTCACCAAAGTGATGGCAGTGGTGCAGGCTCACCTGCGGCTGCAGGGGTTCCAGGTCTTCCTCTACCTGGATGATTGGCTCCTTTCCACTCCCTCCAGGCATCACCTCTGTCAAGCCAGGGATCTCCTTCTCCAGACCGCCCACCAGCTAGGCATAGCCATAAATCTCAACAAGTCCCAACTGGTTCCAGTTCAAGTTCTCGACTTCATTGGGGCTCGTTTAGCTACCACCCACAGCAAGATTTTCCTAACTCCGGGCAGACTTCTTTTTTCTCTGGCTTGCAGGGATTCGCTTCAGTGGTGGCTTCAGTCCACGGATCATCAACTGGTTCGTCCGTTTATCCTTCCTGCTCTGATGACCACTGATGACCTCCCTTCTTGGTGGGGGGGGGGGTATTGCATGGAAAGGACAGTCCAAGGCATGTGGTCTTCCCTGGAGACCCATCTGCATACCAGCATCCTGGAGATGAGGGCTGTGCTGTTGGCATTGCAAGCTCTTCATGCCCATCTTCCCCAAGGGATAATTGCCATCCAGACAGCTTGTCCATAGTCTAGTACATAAGTAAACAGGGGGAACTAGCTCTTACCCCCTTTGTCTCGAAACCATGAGATTGTGGGAGTGGGCGATCTCCTCTAGCTGTTTTCTGGTGGCAATGCACATTCCAGGGAAGTTCAACATTCTGGCGGCCAGGCTCAGCAGATCTATTTTGATGCCTTATGTGTGGTCTCTGAATTCTTCAATAGTGAGACAGATCTTTCTAAAGTGGGGTCGGCCTTGCTGCGTTCTCTTCACCTCTCCTTCCAACACGAAGTGCAGCAAGTTTTTCACTCTGAGCCCCCTCTCTGAGGGAGTCCCCCAGAGACACTCTAGTTCATGCTTGGCCCTCTGGTCTTCTGTATGCTTATCCTCCTCCTCTCCCTCTGATCCTAAAATTCATTCAGAAAGCTTGACAGCTGGGGAGCTTAGTGATCCTCATTGCCCCCATCTGGCCTTGCCAAGTTTGGTTCCTGTCTCTGTGTTCTCACGCGGTGTGTCCTCCTTGGATATTAGATCTGGTTCTGGATCTGATTTTGCATCCCTCAGGGATCCCACACCCAGATGTAGTCAGTCTGAAGCTCACGGCTTGGCTGCTCCAGTTCCAATGATAGCTAGGACTCCTGGGCTGTTTTCTGCCGTTAAGAAGATTTTGGTAGCAGCTCACAAATCCTCCACTAGGAAGCTTTATTCCAGTAAGTGGAAACATTTCTCTATATGGGCTTCTCAGCATGATTTGGACCCCTTCACTGCTCCAGTCCCTGCCATTTTGGAATTTTTGGCAGATATTTTTCATCAGGGTGCCAGTTTTTCTACAGTAAAGGTACAGTTGAAAGCTATCTCCAACATTCATATAGGAGGTAATTCAGCTTCCTTAGCTTCTTCCAAACTTTGTAAAGCCTTTTTGAAAAAATACCTTTTTACTTAGGCCTCCAATTAAGGACCCTATGCCTCCTTGGGATCTTACTCTAGTCCTGCAAGCTTTGATTTCTTCCCCTTTTGAACCAGTAGCTATAGTGGATTTGCGATTCCTATCTTGGAAGACAGCCTTTCTGTTCACCATTGCTTCATCTGAAAGGGTGTCAGAGATTCAGGCCTCATCTGTCAAGCTCCCTTATATGGTGTTTCACAAAGACAGGGTTTCCTTATGGACAAACCCTTCTTTTCTTCAGAAGGTTGCTTCAGAATCTAACATCAACCAGGTCATCAGTCTCCCTGTTTTCTTTCCGAACTTCCAAAATAAGGGAGAGTATAAATTGCATTTGCTTGACATTCATAGGCAACTAAGATTCCATTTGCATAGAACAAAGTCCTTTCGTAAGTCTGATCAGCTTTTTGTTTCCTTTTCTAAGCCTTCCTAAAGTAACTATTGCTAATTGGATCTGTCAGTGCATAGCTTTGGCCTATAAAGCCAAAGGTTTATCTCCACCAACTCTTATCAGGACGCATTCTACCAGGTCTGTGGCTACTTCAGTGGCCTTTTGGTCTAGGGTTTCTTTGGATGATATTTGCTCTGCAGCTACTTTGGCATCATCACACACATTTATTTCACATTATAAGTTGTATCTTCTCTCCAGAGACAGGAGCATCCCTTGGCTCCACTGTGCTCCAGAACATCCTTCCATGAGAATCTCCCAGGATCTTTTGGTAGCTGGGGACCCTGTCCCACAGGTTGAAGATTAAATGAAAACAACTTCCAATAAAAAAGTTATGTACTCACCATAATGTTCCATATGAGTTGTTGCTTTTCATTTGTCTTAAGCCATCCCTCCCTCTTTCCCCTTGCCTTATTTAGGCTGTCTTGTGGACCAGATGGAAGAGACTTCTCCCTACTCTAGGAGCCTTTGTCATCCTTATGGTGCTTTTGGGTGCTAATGCTAAGATGTTAGGCGCATGGTTAGGTTGGGGGGTGCTACTGATTGCAGCAAAGTCGATCTGAGTGTATGAGGGAGACTGGGGCATTATAGATAGGGGAGGACCTTGGAGTTTGGATCTGATGCTGGAGAAATGTGGCCAAGTCAGATCCGTACCAGATCCATGTCCCACAGGTTGAAGACAAATGAAAAGCAGCAACTCAAATGGAACGTTGTGGTGAGTACATAACTTTTTTATTTTCATCACCTTTGCGTATAACTTCTTCCAAAATTGTTTCTTGTAACCCTGCAGAGTTGCTTTGGTGGTATGAATAAAAATGTGATGCAGCTGGACTTTCACATCTAGATTTTTTAATATTCAAAACGGTGTAAGAAGCTTCTTTGTGTGGAAGATTTTCAGTCCATATATCTCTAGTTAATCACTGTATATTAATCAGATCAGACAAAAGTAGTAGAAGTAGCGAACTTAAACTCGTCTTAAGTCAAAAATAAAAAATATATAATTGTACAGAATTAAGTATTCAAAAGTAATCCAAGCAAGGCAAGGCAGTCTGTTTCTAGTCGAAAATCCTTTATTAAGTACACAGACAAGTGATCCAAGTAAAACAAAAATAGAGTAATAGTTTCCTCGCAAGCTTTCAAAATATATATAAACTTTTTTATCAGGCAAGGGAGTGGTTTATTGTGCTGTAAAACAAAGTGTTATTGGTACACATGTTAAATTCACATCCCTTCCCCCATCAGTGTGACATTCGAGCTGGTCTTGCCCTACTTAGTAACTGTCATAATAATATAACCCTTATGTACTTTAAATAAAATTTATAATGATGTGGTAAATCTACTTAATAATCTACAAAATAATCTGGTTAAATAAGAGGTACCACATCATTATAAATTTTATTTAAAGTACATAAGGGTTATATTATTATGACAGCTACTAAGTAGGGCAGGACTAGCTCGAATGTCACACTGATGGGGGAAGGGGTGTGAATTTAACGGTATACATGGATTTGGTCATATGGCCAGTTGTCGAACGGACCATATTGAACTGCAGAATGCCAGTACTGCATAATTGCGAATGCAATTATGTCGAAATGCCAAGCATCCCCCCCTTTTTGACCCATGGTAGTGCTTGTTTAGGTGGCAGAGCAGTCGAAAATGTTGAATCTTTTACGACATTCCGACCGTTCGACATTTAAATTGTCATCATTTAAATTCGGAGAACACCCTGTCTGACTATTGGCAGTACGACCAAATCCATGTAAACCGAATTTAACATATGTACCAATAACACTTTGTTTTACAGCACAATAAACCACTCCTTTGCCCGATAAAAAGTGTGTATATGTATATATATATATATATATATATATATATATATATATATATATATATATATATATATTTAGAAAGCTTGTGAGGAAACTATTACTCTATTTTTGTTTTACTTGGATCGCTTGTCTGTGTACTTAAAGGATTTTCAGCTGGAAACAGACTGCCTGCCTTGCTTTGATTACTTTCGAATACTTAGTAAGACTGTACAATGATGTATTTTTTATTTATTTATTTATTTATTTTACTTAAGATGAGTTAAAGTTCGCTACTTCTACTGCTTTTGTCTGATCTGATTAATATACAGTGATTAACTAGAGATATATGGACTGAAAATCTTCCACACAGAGAAGTTTTTTACACTGTTTTGTTTTTGGACCCACTACACTTGTTTAGTGGGTTGTTTTGAGACTTCAGGGATACCACAAAGATTACTTGTTGATTTTTTAATATTCCTGACACATTCTTGTAGTCTTGTTTTAAACACCCTTCCTGCTATCCCCAACATAAAATAAATCACATAGACATTTAAGTGCATAAACAACCCGTTCCGTGTTACAGGTAGTACATGTTCGCTGGAATAAAAGACACTAAGAAAAATATTTACTACATATTGGCAACTTGTACATCCCCCACAAGGAAAAGTGCCACAAGGTGACATATCCCGATGCACCCTGACAATGGGTAACTGAAAACTACTTTGTACTAACATGTCTTTAATGCTTCTACCAAATTTATATGAAATTAAAGGAACCTTACAAAGCTTAGTCTCAAAGTCATGAGATTGTAATAAAAAAAAAAACAGTAGTACTTAGCAAGATCTACTAACTGGTTACTAAATACACTAAGTAGTAGCAAAATATATTCTTTTCCTATATGTCATTCTCCGGCGGGTGAAATCTCATATTACTAATAGGGAAATTAGTAGAATTTCTCATATTTCTTTTACCATCTCCAATTTCCCCCTATAACTTTTTCCAAGGATTTTCTAACTTCACACTTATTATATCCCCTAGCTATAAACATGTTCACTGTCCTCTGAACTTCCCTAAAAAAAAATCTGCTTCTTTATTACATACATTTTGCAAACGCAAAAATTCCCCATACAGTAGGGCAGGCATCAAATAAAGGGGATGGCAACTTTTGTCACGTAAATATTGCCCCCATCATCAAACTTTTTATGTACACAGGTTCTAATCTCCCCAGTGTCACAACCCTTCAGTTTCAGAGCTAGATAAATTAGGTATTTCCCACTTTGAAGTCCATCAAAGATCAAACCAAATTTACTCATTTGTAAATATTCATCAAATTCCAAGACTTGATCCTGACCCCCACAACATATGAAAATCAAGTCATCTATATATCTGTAATACTGTACTACATATTTAAAAACCAAAGCATGTTTATACAAATGGTCCAGTTAAAAAAAAACAAACAAATTTGCATACAAGGGGGCAAAAGGTGCTCCATTGCTGTACCCTGTAACTGATAATGTACAATGTTATTGAATTCAAAAGAATTATTCAGTATACACAATTGTACCTTTTCAGTAATATAAACAGCAAGAGGAGGAGTATCTCCCAAAAAGTATATATATTTCAGAGCTTGAATTTTCTGTATATGTTTAATACTTCAAAGTGGACAGGGGCACTATTTACATGGCAAAAGTTGTCAGCCCCCCTCATTTGCTGTCTGCCCTATTTTGCAAGATTATGTAATAAAGAAGCTGATTTTTTTTTAGGGAGGTTCAGAGGACTGTGAATATTTTATATCTAGGGGATATAATGAGTGTGAAGTTAGAAAATCTTTGGAAAAAGTTATAGGGGAAATTATCAATGGTAAAAGAAATATGAGAAGTTCTACTAATGTCCCTATTAGTACTATGAGATTTCACTAGGTGGAGAATGACACCGATAGGAAAAAGGTATATTTTGTTACTACTTAGTGTATTTAGTAACCAGTTAGTGCATCTTGTTAAGTACTATTGAGGTTTTGTATTACAATTGCATGACTTTGCGACTTAGCTTTGTAAGTTTCCTTTAATTTCATATAAACGGGATAGAAGCATTAAAGACATGTTAGCATAGTAGTTTTCAGTTACCCATTGTCAGGTTGCATCAGGATATGTCAACATGTGGCACTTGTCTTTGTGGGGGGATGTATACATTGCCAATATGTAGTAAAATCTTTTTCTAAGATTAGTGGAGTCTCTTTTCATTCAGTGAATAGGTATTCCTGTAACACGGAAGGGGTTGTTTATGCACTCAGATGTCCATGTGATTTATTTTATGTGGGGGAGAACAAAATGGCATGTAAAACAAGACTACAAGAACATGTCAGGGATATTAAAAAATCTAGACATGAATGTCCAGTTGCTTTACATTTTTATTCATACCACCAAAGTAACCCAGCAGGGTTACAAGCAACAATTTTGGAACAGGCTACACTCAAAGGTGGTGAAAATGTAACATTAAAACACAAGTTACTGTATAAGTAATCTATTTATAAACTGAACTTTAATTCCTTTTGGGTTAAATGCTGAATATAACTGGGAGATACCTTAATGGATGATCATTTAGATATTTGATCATTTAATTGGCTAATTAATCATGTGCTGCTGTTTTGTGTAATGTATATAAGATGTTTTTTAATGAGTTTTTACTCCTTGAAGGCTGTTACAGCCGAGGCACTAGAGGTTTTTTATTCGTTTTGGTATATTAAATCTAGTCCTATTGTGGAGATTCACTTGGCCTTTGATGGATTAGTCCAGAGTATTAGACCAGCCGAGTTAGTGCAGTTCATATGGTTCTTCCTACAGGCTCAGATGCAACTAGACCTAATCTCATCAACCTCAGTTCCTGAACCAGAAACTTTGGCACCAACTGGCTTGTTTCCATTCTGGAGCCTAGTGTCTCCAGGGTGTCTGCAGTCAGTTGCCTTACCACCCATGGGGTCTGGTCCAACCGATTCCAGCTTGGCCAATTCCAGCTCCCACCCCCACCTTGACCTTCTCACCTCTGGCAGTCTTGGAACCTGCTGGGGCTCAGAGCTGTCCCTTTGAGGCCGGAGTTTATGGGTCAGGCCACCGCTTTGCATTTGAGAGTTGTATGTTCTTCTTGTTGCCTCAGTGCTTGATGGTTTTGCTCTGATCTCTGCATTTGAGCAGACAAGTATGGCATTGGTGTCTTGCCTTGTAGTCTTCGCATCCCAGGGATGCAGACTCTAGGCAGCCAGCGTCAGTCTCTCCCTTCAGTGTGATAGAAAGAATGCTCTCTGGTCCAGACAAGGAGTGCTTGGTGCCAGCTGGCATTTCTCCCCCCTCTTTGTCTTTGCCTGTGGACTTGCATCAGCTTGCTTTGGGACAGCCCAGTTTGATAAGCCTTCAGGTCATCCTGTATTCAAGGCCTCCTGTCTGTTCCACCTTTCCTCCAGATTCCCCTATGCAGGAGAGTCATGGCAATAGGTGGTGCAAGAGGAAGGACCTGATTCCATGGAGGAATCCCTCACCTGAGGATATCTAAATCAAGGAAGGAGCGGAGGTCCGCAAAATCCCACTGTAACAGTGCCTCTCTTGGTAATCTCATGGAGCTTTACAAGTGTGGGGGATACCACCAAAGTATCAGAACCGAACTCTGCTGCTCCTAGCTCGAACAGGGCACAATCCACACAGTAATTCTGTAAATAATCCACCGACAATGGAAACGTAGCAAAAACACTGTTTTGAAGAAACGGTTTATTCACCAAAAACACAACTGCTACTGCACACAGTACAAAATAAATTGAAATGACAGGTTTAGCGCTTTCATCTGTCCATAACAGACTTCCTCAGAACCTACACCTAACTAAAACATCTCTACTCTTAAACACATTTTGGCGCCAAATCTATCAATTACAACAGTTAATTGATTGAATGACTTCATCTTATTTACATTATTTCATTAAAATGTATATTTTAAACAGATATTTAAAAACATTTCTATTAGTTCTATACAGTATTTAAAATTAATATAAATAATGTATTTCTATTATGTAATGCCCTTAACACAAATAAAATTGCTACCTGAGGTAAACAATACATGTTGTATCACTACTTAAATATATTCTTATTTTCAATTGTTTTAATATTATTGTATTAAAATGTTGTATTTAAATATTTTATTGTTAAAAATAATTCCTAATATTATTCCCTTAATATCAAAAATGGTTTCAAACTAATATGGTCATTCAGTCCGGGGTGTGTTGTGGCATCAAGACAAATTTGCCATTTACTTTCCATGGCACCTAACTTCGCTTTCCAGTTGCCACTCCCTATTGATCTATCTACTACTTCTAAAATAGCAAACTTAAATGTATGCTCTGTGCCTTTATCTTTGACATGTTTGCTAAGTGCATTTTTATCATCTCCTTTCTTTATTTTGTATGTGTGTTCATATATACGGGTTTTTAATTTTCTCTCTGTTTTACCTATATAATATGCTGAACAGAATAAACACTTAGCTAAATATACCACTCCCTGACTATTACAGTTGCCAACTCTAAATTTACATGTACTTTTAATAACATTATCTAATTTTACATGTTTATCTTCATTAATATATTTACATTGTGTGCAAGTACCACACCTTTTTGTACCCTTTCTGTTATGGACAGATGAAAGCGCTAAACCTGTTATTTCAATTTATTTTGTACTGTGTGCAGTAGCAGTTGTGTTTTTGGTGAATAAACCGTTTCTTCAAAACAGTGTTTTTGCTACGTTTCCATTGTCGGTGGATTATTTACAGAATTACTGTGTGGATTGTGCCCTGTTCGAGCTAGGAGCAGCAGAGTTCGGTTCTGATACTTTGGTGGTTTACCTTACATTTACTTCTGTGTTGATCTATGGCCGATTCAGCAGCTTCGGAGGCTTCATTGAGCAGAGCGGAATACGTCACATTACGAGCGGACGTGACCACACTACAAGCAGATGTCAACAAGTTATTGGAATTAGTCGGTAAGCTTACCGAAACCATACAAGTGGGGAATGGAGGTGATACTTCCCCACATCTAAAACATCAAATATACCAAGAAAACCTTGCCGACACACCTCCGTTTATTGCCGAACGGATTATGCTTAGCAGTCAGGAGGAAATACCTAACGGGCAAGGAGCGGGTAAAGCAGTATTAACACCCACACCAAATCTTGACATTAAAGACACTATTGACAATGTTATATCGGAGGCCGAATTCACTTTCGATTTTAGCTTGTTCCATCAGACGACGGAAAACCAAAGATTGGGAGCACATCCCAAACAACGGGAAAATATGAGAACTTACTCTAATGTTATTTGCAAAGGAACAGACATGGCTGGCAAAAAAGGTACTTTGTCTAAAGATATTATTTCAAGCCCTATACAGGGCAATAAATACAATATGAAACAGAGCACCATATTTCAGAGCTTAAATAAGGGAAAGGGAAACAAGCCTACTAATGTTATGTCTGATTTTTAACTGAAGATTATGAATTTTGTACAAAAAATGATGCTAGAAAAGTATATGGAAGACAAATGCCTAATAACATGAATAGTAGTTTGAAGGCAAAAATTCACACTTTAGGTAAAAAACTTATTCATTTAAAATGTGCGAAACTGGACAATGCTTATTTGGAAAAATGTATCAATGAACATATTGTACCTAAGGGGTTACGTTTTTTTAAACTCCCATTAGGTATTGAATATAACAATGTAATGATGCTGGAATTTAATAAGCTGTTCGACACTTTCGGACATATGTATATGAAACTAATAATGAAATACAATGATGAAAATATAGCATTTATTTTAAATGAATTAGAAGTGTTAAATGAGGAAATTATAAGTGATAGTGAATTTGAAGACTGGCATGAATTGTATTCAAAACAATTTCAGATAGCAAGTAATAGAGTTAGAAGCGTATATAATAGAAAGATGCACAAGATAGAGAGAGATATGGATTTATATCGGACAGGGAGGACATACATTTGGCCCCAAAGTCGTGAGACACATAACATAAGGAGAGACAAATATAATAATAACATCAGATATGAAGAGGATGAAAATTTTCAAGGGGGGAGGTTTTACCCTGCACCTATGAAACATCAGAAAAGGTTCTAAATGAGAATTGTGAAAACAGTATAGGAAATAAGGAAAAGGAAGTAGAGATGTATGATAAGGAAATTGTGAATATTGGCAGTGTACATATATACTCGGAAAAGAAAGATGGTGATCCTAATGACGAAGGGAGACCAAGGATACATAACTACAATGGATTTAAGGTATACAATTACACTGAAACTGAAATCACTGATAGTTTTTTTACTCTTTTCAGCAAAGGTATGAAATATATCCCAAGTGTTAACTTCAACTTATTTGACACCATAAAAGAGATTAAATTATATTGCCGCAGATTGAATTTGGCAATATTCTTTAAAAATAAGAATGAAGGGCAAAAGGAAAAGGAAAAGGTGAACAAGTTAGTAAAAAGAAGTACTTTTATACCACCACCAAACCCGCAGATTGCTACATATGAACAGGTGGTGTGTAAAGAAGTATATGAAGTATACAAAAATATTAAGAAGCAAAATATAGACAAGAAGTTAAAAGACAACCTGACTAATGAGGAAAGAACAACGTTAGAAGAAGTTATATGTAACAAAGACACCCGCATCATGAAACCTGATAAGGGAGGTGGGATTATTTTATACGACAAGGCTGAATATAACAGTGTGGTACAAGATATATTATTCAACTCAGGGAACTATGAGGAGATATCGGTTAACCAAGTTAATATTGGACACAGACGTATCGATCTGGTCCTAGAAGAATATCTTCTAGACAGTAGAATAAATGAAGAAATATATAACTTTATTAGGAATGAGTATCCGATGTTGGCCAGAATAGTATGTATTCCTAAGATTCATAAGTGTCTGAGAAAACCCCCATTTAGACCCATTATTTCAGGCTCTAAGTCTAAAACGTTTAATATGGGGGTCACTATTGATCAGTGGACAAAACACATCTATGGAAATGTACCACATCTTATTAAGGATTCCTGGCACTTTCTCAGTAAGTTAACACCAGAAGTATGGGATAAAGACATCATTTTTATAACCATAGATGTTAAAGATCTCTTCTCCTGTATTCCGATAGAAAAAGGGCTGGAATATTTTGGAAACAGCTTGAGAAAATATTCTATCCTCTCATATTGGATATCCCATCCTGCTAATGGAATCTAGGTTGTTGGACCAGTTAGGGAGCTCTCCTGTGCATCATCCACCTTTGCATTGAGGGCATTAAATTACCTAGCACATTTGACAATGCTTCGACATTACATAGTTTCTGAAGTGTCCAAAGTGGTTAAGGCACAGCAGGTTCCAGAGTCTCAGAAGACTCTGGAGACGCAGTTGTTCACACTACAGTCTATTTCCAATGTGTCCATGTGCCTGCTCTCCGATGTGGCCATTGGCACATCCTGAGCTGATGCCGGCAGCATTGCCATGCTTGGATGAGGTTGTACATTTTTGTGGACTGCTTCAAGGTGTCCTTTATTAGTACCCCTTTTGATTGCTCATCACTTTTTTTGTCCAGGTTCTTTTTGATTTCAAAGAAAAACACAGACCTCCGACCAGGTCTGGATGTAAGCAAGTTGAATTGCTTTGTAAAACAGACCAAGCTCCAGATGGTCATAATGCAGTCCATTTCACCTCTTTTAAGAAAGGACAACTTGATGTGCTTGCTCGATCGCAAGGATGCCTACCATCATATAAAGATAATGAGGTGGTCCAGGAAGTATCTGTGTTTCCAGCTGGAAGCCAATAATTGCCAATTCAAGGCACTACCCTTTGTTCTCACATACCCCCCCCCTCCCGGTGTTTACCAAGTAGTTGGCAGTCTGGCTCAGGATGCAAGATTTCCAGGTCTTTCCTTACCTGGACTATTGGCTTCTCACCGCCTCCAGGAGAGCATGTTTAGGCAGGGCCAGGGGTTCCTTATTCCAGTTGCAAATCTCCTTAGTAGTCGCTGTGAGCTATCAAAAACCCAGCCTTTAGCCAGTTCATATGTTGGAGTTCATAGGCTGTCAGTTAACCACAGTATCTCAGATTGCAAGACTTTCAGCACACAGTGTGTCTGGTCTTTGTGCTCGGGCTAGTCTTGTACTTTCTCACAGGAAATCTCCCGTCTCCCTCCCTGGTTCCGAGACTCTTATGTCACATGGGTGTAAAAAATTCGCTTACCCCCCCCCCCCAACAAGGATACTGCAGTGGACATTAGCAACTCGGTGGTGCTACTTAACCCACTCCATGGATTTTCCCATCATTTTTATGGGAATCTGTCGAAAGTCAGATATAGTGTCGGTTGGATTCTGCCTTAGTGTATGCCAAGATGATTTGTCCCCCCCCCACACACACACACACAGGGCATGGTCATGAGAGATGTCTCCCTTCCTGGGTGAGGTGGGGGGTATTTTGAAGGGAAGACGGTCCAAGGGACATGGTCAGTGCCTCAGGCCAATCTTCACATCAGTGTCTTTGAGATGAAAGCAGGTCTCCTTGCATTGCAGGCTTTTCAGGACTTCCTCCCAAGGGTGTGATTTCAGTGCAGACAGACAATATGCCAGTGGTTTGTTATCTAACCTCAGTCCTACCATCTTTGTCAGGAGGCGTTGAACGTTTGACAGTGGGGAAATTAAACTCGGTGGTTTCTGGAGTTCATAGGTTGTCAGTTAACACATAACCTGGGGAAATCCAGCGTTTTAATGGACAGTCTGAGCAGGAATATTCTTCTTCATGAGTGGTTCCTAAATCTGAGGGTAGCAACTCAGATCTTCTGGCATTGGGGCATCCGTGTTTTGTTCTCTTTGTTTTCCCATCCATTACCAAGTTACTATGCCTTAGTTCCTCCACAGGAACAGTCACCTAGGGATGCTTTCCTGTATGCCTGATCCCCAGCTTTCCTGAATGCTTATACCCCCACCTCTCTGATAATAGTTTTCCCAGAAAGCTGTTGAGCAACTGTGATCTTAAGTTTGGTTCCCCTTTCTCTGGCCTCTTCTGCGATCCCCTCCCTGGGTTCTGGATCCCATTTCAAGTTTATTGTCTCACACAGAGGGCTTGGACCCTCCCATTTCCTGGACTGTCCAACTAATCATATGGTTTCTTAAATTCCCTTGATCGCCAGAGATCACACGCTTTCAGAGAGAGTGGTTCACATTTTGTCCACTTTCCAAAATCCAACCGCTCGCAAAGTCTACACCAGTAAGTGGAAACACTCTGCCTTTTGGGTGTCTTCTAAAGGTGCGTACCACTTTTCACCTCTTTTAAATGTTATTCTTGGTTTCACTGCTGACCTGTTTCAGTCTGGATGAGTTACTCCATTATTAAAGTTCTGTTAGCTGCTATTTCCAACTTTCATATTGGCAGAGATAGTACTCCTGTGGCAGTGTTGAAGATTTCTCAGAGGAACCTTATTGTCCCCCACCGCTGTCTGGGGCTCTGTTCCTTCTTGGAATTTACCATTTATGCTTCACGTTCTGTCAGCCCTTCTTTTTAGCCTTCACTTAAAGTCTCTTTGAAGTTGTTGTCTTGAAAGAGACTCTTCATGCGTGTGTCAGAACTGCAGGCCTTATCCTGTGTACTTCCATATTTGTTTTTTCATAAAGATAAGGTTTCTCTCAGAACTAGTCCTGCCTTTTTGCCTAAAGTGGTATCAGGAACCACCTTGAATCAGGCCATTCATTTGCCAGTGTTTTTTTTCCAACTTTTCAAACAAAGGAGAGTACTTACTGCATTGTCTTGATGTTCACAGACAGCTGAGATTTTATGTAGTGAGAATCGAGTCCATCAGAAAGTCTAACCAACTTTTTGTTTCCTTTTCCAAGGCCCAGTTGAGAAAGACACACTGTAAGTCTACCTTATCTAGTTGGCTTTCTGATTCCATTTCATTAGGATTTAGAGTGAGAGGAAAGTATTTATTTTGCAAGCCGAAGGGTCACTGTACTAGAGCTATGGCTACTTCCTCAGCCTTTCTCTCAAGAGTTTCTATTGATGACATGTGTGCAACAGCTGTTTGAGGTGGGTCACACACCTTTGTCTCATTACTAGTTGGATATTCAGTCAAGTTCTAGAGCCTCCTTTGGTTACACTTTATTGCTGAGTATTATCTCAGAGGATCTCCCTGGGGTGAAACGTGGCTGGGGACTGTCTCTTACAGGTTGAACCTAGATGGAAAAGACAACACTAGATAGGAGAGTTATTTACTCATATCAATAGATCTGTATTGTCTGTTTCCGTCTGATTCAACCATCCCTCCCTTCTTTCCCCCTCTTGTATTGTATTCCTCCAGGACATTAGAAGGCAGAGTTATTTATTGGGTCTATTGTCTCTCTGTTCTCCTCTTGGTGTCCTTCGTTTGTGGTCTTAGTCTTAACAGTTGTGATTTTTTTGCAGAGGGGCAAACTCAATCTCAGGTAACTCTGTAGAAAACAAGGTACTGTGGGTAGAAGAGTTGGAACTTGGGGGCTGAAGTCTTTTAAAATGGCCTGTCTCGGATCATCCAAATCGGATATGGTAACCCACAGGTTGAACCAGAAGGAAACTGACAACAGTTTTATCATTATGGTAAATGCATAACTTTTGTGTAGTCTTTGAATAATCCTCCTTTAAAGGGGAAATCGTTTTAAACACTGTCTGTGCGTATTTCCTGGTGGAAGAATTCTGTTGAGACATTAGGAGTTGTAAGAAGGTGAGCACCTATGATATTGAAAGCAAGCACATGAGCATGTGACTCTTCCCACACTAACATCATTGCACACCCTTACCCTTCTACATCATCCCCACCATCCTTGAGAGATCAGAAAATAAAAATGGACTGAGCCTACTGTATGGTGGCTATCTGTAGCACTGATCCTGACTCGTATCGTAGTTGGAAATGAGAAAAAAGGAAAAATACTCCCGGTGAAGGTAGTATATATATATATATATATATATATATATATATATATATATATATATACACCAATCCTACCAATCACATAAATCTTCATGGATTCACACAAATAATAAACACACCTACTAGAATCCGCAAACCAAAACAGTAAAGAAACCATCCTTGACTTGATCCTTCTAAGCAGTCACCTTTACTCTTATAAACCAGGTACCCTTCCAGATGATATCAGTGACCACATGTTAACCTATATCATCAAACAAATAAATTACATCCCCAACACCAATATTTTTAAAACCTCCCATTCCAAGTAATTCTTTAACCCTGACAGTTTCCAAAATGAACTTAAAGCATGCAACTGGTCACCATTGTTTCATCTTGAACTTGATAAAGCAGTAACCTACTTTAGTACCAGATTTCTTCAAACCCTTGACTACCACGCCCCCTATCACTCATCCCGAATAAGGACTAAAACTGCCCCCTGGCTCTCAAAGCAAACTAGGCAAAAGATCCCCCTCAGAAATAAAATTTGGGCCAAATGGAGAACCTCCAGAAACCCAACAGACCACCAATACTTTAAGCAGTTAAGAAATGCCACCAAGAAAGACATTCTCAAAGACAAAAAAGACTTTTAGCTCCACCTACAGCTAACCCACCATCAACATCCACAAAAATTCTGGTCTGGCATTAACAAGCTTCTTCAACCTGGGCACTCTAAAACTCCTATCCCTTCAGAATTCAACCAAAATAACTAACCAAATTCCTGATGCTTTTAATAACTATTTTACTGATGCCATTCTATCCCTAGCTAATACTTTACCATACACAACCATTCCCCCACTAAATACCACTAATATTCCATCACCAACCTTTCTTCTACAACCTGTACCTACATCCCTCATTTGCACACTCCTTCAAAAACATAAGCCATGTACCCCTTCTGCTGACGGTCTTCCAGCTGAATACCTGCAAATTGCAGCTAAAGCCATTGCCTATCCCATATCCATCATTATAAATAGAACAATTTTAGAAAGCAAAATCCCTTCATTATGGAAGGTTTCCCACATAACCCCCTTACATAAAGGCGGCCCATCTTCAGAACTCTCCAACTTTCGGCCTATCGCCTTACTCTCTCCATTAGCTAAAATAATGGAAAAATGTATACACAGACAACTGCTCGACCACCTGCTACAAAATAATTTACTTGCCAACTGCCAGCATGGTTTTAGGCCTTACCATAGCACAACAACTGCCCTGCTATCCTTCTCTGACACCATTAACAAAAATCGAAACAACAACACTTTTTCCTCAGTATTATTCATTGACCTCTCAAAAGCTTTTGATATGGTGAACCATCACATACTTATTGACATTCTAAAAGCTCAATCACTTCATCCTCAAACTTTACAATGGTTTAAATCCTATCTAGATAATAGACAACAAGCAGTACTTTGGGAAAATAATCTTTCTTCATCCCTCCCTGTGAACATTGGAGTACCACAAGGCTCTATCTTAGGACCCCTTCTATTCTCTTTGTACATTAATGGTCTACATACCAACATACCCCAAGCCACCTGCATACAATATGCTGATGACTCCACCTTAATTTGTTCAGCCAAGTCCATAACCTCTCTCCAGTCCCTAACCCAAACAGTATTTAACAGTGTTGAACACTGGTTCATGAAACACTGCCTTCTTCTCAACCCCAAGAAAACAAAACTATTGATCTTTGCTCCTACTCATAAGTCACCTCAGTTGCACTTCACAGTAACTTCTAACAATGTAACCAAAATATCCACTGATACTACTACCCGTCTACTGGGGGTAACAATTGACAACAACCTTGGCTATGATGACCATATTAATTCCACTATTAAGTCTGTCAACAAAAAACTAGGCACCTTCTACAGAATCAAAGCCTTCCTCACCCCTGTAGCCAAAATCACTATTGCTCAGACCCACCTTATCTCCACCCTGTTCTATGTTTCAGCTATATACACCAATTTATCTAAATCCAACCTCTCCAAACTTTCCACCAGTTATAATAATATAGCCAGATTTGCCACTGGCTCCCCATTTAGAACTCATCACTGTCATAACCTCAAATAGCTGGGATGGTTAGAACTGGAGAACTAACTACTTTTTCAACAACTTATCACCCAAAAGATCCTTTACTACCCTAATAACACCCCAATCCTCACCAACCTCATCATCCCCTACAAAAATCTTACAACACTATGCTCAGCAAATAAACTCCTAGTCTCTTCCATTAAATCCAACAACAAAGCTGGGGACTCACTTTTTACCAACACCATAGGGAAAAGTTGGAACCATCTCCCTAGTGAACCTTCCAACCTTTCTTCCTCTCTTCTTTATAAGAAGCATCTTAAAGAATATCTTAAAAACTCACTGGCTTTGCCCCTGTTCCAACCCTGACTGATATCTCTTTCTTGCTCTCTCTCTTCACTTCTCTACTCCTCTTTTCTATGTTGCCTACCTGTAAAAGGTCTTCCTTTTTAGAACTCAAGCGACTTCTATTATTGAACCCAAAAAAAAAAAAAAAAACAATTTTGTTTTTAAATCTCATTCATTATTGTTCATTGCTCTGTCTCAAATTTTTGCTCTTTGTATTTTTTTTTCTTGGCTTATATTTACTAAAGGACTGTCTATAATTTGACCTCACCCTTATGTAAAAAATGTACCATTACTCACTTTAATATTTCTTTATACTGTATTTCTTTGTTTGTTTTGTCATTGTTTCTGCTTGGAGCTTTTCTCCCCAGGCCTCTTCTGAAAATGGACATGTATCCAGTTAGACTAGCCCGGTCAATAAATGTAAAATAAATAAATAAATCAATCAATATATCTGTGTGTGTGTGTGTGTGTGTGTGTGTGTGTGTGTATGTGTGTGTGTGTATATATATGTATATATATATATATATATATATATGTATATGTATTCACTTCAGAAACTCGAAATACTGAAATCTCGAATTTCAGTATCTCGAGCCCAAGAAGTCGAATCCACAAAACAACGAAAAGTAAAAAACGTGAACTTCAAAACCTCGAATACCGGAAGTTTTGAATTTTGCGGTTTTATTACACACACACCATCCACCACAGAAACACACATAATCAACTGTACTACATGAAGACAGGGGGACAACCCCCCCCACTCAAATATTCTCACTCCGAGGTCGCACTACATACAAACAGACACAGAACACCACCACACAAGCTATTTTCTATTCGCACACACACATCACAGCAATAAAACACACTGACACACACCACAGCCCCTACCCAATCCCTTAACACACACACGCACACACTTACCTGAATACATGACCATAGCGGAACTTTAGAAGCTCAAAATTCAAAACCTCCGGTATTCGAGGTTTTGAATTTCACGCTTCTAAACTTTTGCTATTATGTGGATTCGGCCTCTTGTGCTTGAAATACTGAAATTTGACATTTTAGTATTTCGAGCTTCTGAAGGGAACCCATATATATATATATATATATATATATATATGTGTGTGTGTGTGTGTGTATATATATATATATATATATATATATATATATATATATATATATATATATATGTATGTATATATATGCAACATATAAAGAACTTCAGTGGTGAGACAGTTACTATCTAAACAAGGGTCTGGATTTCAATATAGGTTTAAGTGGCACATATTCATTTAAACCATGTCCTGAATCCTCCCCAAGTCTGATAGTCCAACTGGTTTCTAGCTGTTCCGAAATATATATATATATATATATATATATATATATATATATGTATGTATATATATATATATATATATATATATGTATATATATATATATATATATATATATATGTATATATATATATATATATATATATATATATATATATATATGTATACATACATATATATATATATATATAGATATATATATACACACACACACATACACATACATGTGTGTGTGTGTGTGCCCCCCCCCACAATGAAAGCATTAGGGAGGGATCCGATTTGAATGTTACAGCTATTTCCATTAATTTGTTCCCGGTTCCTGCTTCCACGAATGAGATGACGGCTCCTTCATTGAGCGACATGATGATGTCAGTTTCTGAGACCAGCACAGATGAATCTATCAGGGATTTTGGAGATAGAAGGAAAACTATTCAAGTGACACTCCAGGAGCTCTTCCAGTACTGCTCCAAATCATTGAGCGGATTCTTATTTTCCTTTAGCCCAGCAGAGATTTTTGTTCCCTTTACCTGTGAGGGAATTAAAAACTTCACAGCAGCACGAGCACCCTCGAGGCCAGAGCAGGCAGAAGAGGAAGCTAGAGGGGAAGTGTAACGAGCCCCATGAACATCAAGAAGGCATTTAAAACTGTGAAAAAAGTCTAGTTTGGAATCTTTCTACACACATTCTTACAGAAGATGAGCTGAGACTTCTTCACAAAGGCTTATCGTTTATTCCCACAAGGTATTCAGACTTTACTGATGTCATTTTGGACATCAAACTCTTTGCTAGAAATTTGATGCTTAAACTCATGTATAGAAATGGTGATAATTCTGATAATCATGACATTTTTAGGAAACCAATTACATTTGTACCAATTAATAATTCTTTAATGCTTTTGAGAAATTGTGTCTGGATGATATCTACAAATTAAATTTATCTGAAGTTTCTAATGTTAGAACTAACAGAAGGAAGAAAAGCTTTAACTAAAGGTGAATATTTAACGCTGAAGAATTTACAGAGTAATTCTGAAATAGTGGTGGTGAGACCAGCTGACAAAGGAGGCCCTATAGCAGTACTTGGTAGTGAATGGTATAAACAGGCAATGTTGAATATGCTGGCAGACGATGCATTTTATATAAAGATAAATTTTAGTCGTGTTAAGTTTATGATGAAGAATGTCAGTGATGCTTTGAATGCATTGCTGAGTGGAAATCTAATAGATAAAAATCTTTTTGATTATTTTGCAATAATGCATCCTACTATACCCATTATAAAAGGACTACCCAAACTACATAAAAATAGTACAAATCCACCCCTATGCCCCATTGTTTCAGGCTGAAACTGGTGCACTGAATCAGTTTCATTTTATTTAGAGAAGCTCTTCAGACCAATGTTGGATAAGATCAATCATGTGGATAAGATCAGTCATGTGTTGAAGGATGTTGAACATTTTTTAAGTGATTTGTGTGCCTTTTTGGAGAATCACAATACTGATAAAGAGCACTTGATATTAATAACACTCGATGTTGCATCACTTTTTACAGTGATACCCAATAATCAGGGTGTAGAGAGCATTGAATGTTTTTTGAGAAGGTTTAGTAACACTAGTGAAAGTGAATTGGCCAGAATAGGTGCTCTTTTAAGGTCCGTCTTAGAGAATAATGTATTCCTATTTGATGGTAAAGTTTATTGGCAACGTGATGGCGTAGCTATGGACACATCTTGTGTCAATAGCTACGCCAACACTGTCATGGTTGTATGTGAATTGGAACATGTTTTACAAGGACCTTTTGGTGAGCATGTACTTTTTTATAGGAGGTTTGTGGACAACCTGTTTGTCCTATGGGGAGGCACTGAAGAACAGTTTAAAGACTTTGAAAGTTACATTACTACAAGCACCACTTTTTTTGAGATTTACTTCCACATGCTCATGACTGAGTACTAATTTTTTGGATGTGTGTGTAAAAGTTGATGGAACTGGTAGTATATATACAAAGCTCTATAGGAAATCCTGCCATGTTAATCACCTACTCTGTTACGATAGTATGCACCCCTCTTGCATCTTTAAGAATGTGATGCGTAATCAGGTGTTTAGAGCTACAAGACTTAATGTACGTGAACAAGATTTTCAGAAGCAGGTTAAGATACTGAGCCATGAGAATCAAATGAGATGAGTAGGTACTCCACGACTATCGAAGCAAACCAGTCCACAGAAAAAATATAACAACTGGACTAAACTTTTATTAAGTGCTTTCACGTCTCCACGGACGCTTCTTCAGACTTAAACTATTAAAAAAACTTCCAACATCCATGTAAATATCAGTTCCACAAAACTAATAGCCAATGGACTGCTACATAAGCAACCACATGATAGAATCACCAAAAAACAAAATCTTAATATATTTCATCATTGTGTGAACAATATTAAAATTCTTAAAACTCATATATAGAACGTATGAAACAAAAATACATGAGAAAAGGATATAATGAATCTATAAAAGATATATATATATTTATATGTAAAAATATTCATAAACTCTATTATATAAGTCACTTAAAATATGTATTAAAAACTCATAAAAACATATTCCTATAGCATATATCAAACTGTCCAAGACAATATGCAGAAAATTAGAGATAATATATAAAACTCTTATTTTCTAAGATATATGTATATGCATATAATCAGTATATATCTATAAAAATAAATAAAAGCAACTGAGACTGCATTTCAGTGTTTCAAGGGGCGATCAAGCAAAAATGGCTTCAGTGAAACTCTGTCATTTAAACCATGTCCTCTGTCCGCATGTAACCTAATTATCCATTTGCCTTCTTCCTTTTCTGTATAATTACTAATATTTCCTAGCCTTTTGGTAGCATGTATAAGTTCTAAAACTAGAAACTTAAAAGTATGTGTTGTATCATATTGCAAAACGTGTTTGGCTAGAGCATTAACCTCATTTTCTTTATTGATAGCATATATATGTTCCCTTATTCTCTCTCTGAGAGTTTTTTGTTTTGCCAATGTAAAAACTACTGCATTTTCGACGTGAAGCTAAATAGACCACATTTCGAGTCCTGCAGTCAGCATAATGATTAAATTCATATTTTATTTGCCCACTTTCCTCTAGAAAAGGCACTTTTCCTTGCCATAACTGCAATCAATGCAGTTTTGTTTTGAATAAAAAACATTTTGAACATCTGGATACGCAAATAAAATATTGTCTTGGACAGTTTGATATATGCTATAGGAATATGTTTTTGAGTTTTTAATAATAATAAATAATAATAATAATAATTTTAAGTGATTTATATAATAGAGTTTATGAATATATTTACATATAAATGTTTATATATATATATATATATATATATATATATATATATATATCTTTTATAGATTCATTATATACCTTTTCTCATGTATTTTTGTTTCATACATTCATTAATATAGGAGTTTTAAGAATTTTAATATTGTTCACACAATGACACAATGATGAAATATATTAAGATTTTGTTTTTTGGTGATTCTATCATGTGGTTGCTTATGTAGCAGTCCATTGGCTATTAGTTTTGTGGAACTGATATTTAAATGGATGTTGGAAGTTGTTTTAATAGTTTAAGTCTGAAGAAGCGTCCGTGGAGACATGAAAGTGCTTACTCAATAAAAGTTTAGTCCAGTTGTTATATTTTTTCTGTGGACTGGTTTGCTTCGATAGTCGTGGAGTACCTACTCATCTCTTTTTATTTTACATATTCCTTGGTTTGGAGGTACCTTACCCCAGAGGTGTTTCTGTCTTTTTTGCTACATACTGAGCCATGAATTGACGGAGAGAGGGTATAAAGAGGTAGATGTTCAAACCAGTGTTAATGAGGTGACAGTAAACATAAACATAGAAGTGAACAGGCCTCCAGAAAGGTATCTAACATGAAACTAAGAGTTCTTTATACTATTCTGACAATGTTTCTACCTGTGTAGGTATTATAAGAAGGCATTGGGGTGTAGATCAAAACATTTGTGAACTAATAGATGCTGAGCCTAAGTTTTTATTTAGGAATATGAAGTCCCTTAAAAGGCAGCAATGCTATCCTAGAAGCATTCCTCATACTAATAAAGCATTTGGGACATACCCATGTGGCAAATGCAATTATTGCAAATAAATTTGATAGCAGAGCTAGATTTGAGCATCCAGATCAGAATAGACTGTTTTGTTTTCAAGTGCATGCTACTTGTAATAGCCAAAATATAGTCTATCTAGCCCTTGTCTTAAATGTAAAAAATTGTACATGGGTAAAACAGACTATTCAAAGCTAGGATTCAAGAACACATTTATCATATTAGTAGGAAAAGTAAAACTAGTGCTTTGGCTAAGCATGTTATCAACACTAGCACCGGACACACCTTTAAATTCTTGGCCATTGGCAGAATCTTTGAGAACATTTTGGGGGAGACACACATAATATTACGGAACAGCTACAGACCAGTTGGATTATCAGACTTGGGGGGATTCAGGGCATGGTTTAAATGAATATGTGCCACTTAAACTTAAATTGAAATCCAGACCCTTCTTTAGATAGTAACTGTCTCACCACTGAAGTTCTTTATATGTTGTGTGTGTGTGTGTGTGTGTGTGTATATATATATATATATAATATATATATGGGTTCCCTACGTTAGAACGAAAGCTCGGAAGATCGACACTGACATCACCGACTCCAGAAGACTGACGGAGCAGGTAACCGACAACTTGGAATCCCGACCGCGAAAACACCGACATGGGAAACGTGAGCGTGACTAGGTAAGTGTGCGATAGTGAGGGATTTAGGGTTAGGGTGCGTGTAAGGTGTGTGTGCAATATTGAGGGATTTAGGGTTAGGGTGTGTGTAAGGTAAGTGCGATAGTGAGGGACTTGAGGGTTAGGGGCGGATTAAGTGAGTTAGGCTTAGGGTGCGGGTAAGGTAAGTGTGCGATAGTGAGGGACTTGAGGGTTAGGGGCGGATTAAGTGAGTTAGGGTTAGGGTGCGGGTAAGGTAAGTTTGCGATAGTGATGGACCTTAGGGTTAGGGTTTGGGTTAAGGTTAGTGCATAGATGTGTGTAAGGTGTAGTGTAGGTTTTTAAGTTGTTGGTGTGCTTGTGTTGTGTGGAACAGCGAACGTTTTGTTTTAACTGTCGGTATTGTGGTTTGTCGGGCATGTGAACGTTCGTGTTTTTGCGGTTTCGTTCTTGTGGTGTCAGTGTTGTGGGTGTCTATGTTGTGGACTGTCTGTCTAACTTAGTAGACCCATATATATATATATATATATATATATATATATATATATATATATATATATATATATATATAAAACTGTTTTTAAAGTTGTATTTATAGAATTGTATTTTATAAGTATGCATATATTTGTTCATAGAGGTATACAAGAATTTTTTTTTTTTTTGCATGTTTCCTACTTTTTCATAAGTGCTTTTTAGTTTAAATTTATCTGTATCTATATTTTTAGTTAGTCAGTGAGTTTGAGTTAGATCATGCAACATTAATTAGTAGTATTTACTCAATATGCATCATGTGATTGCTTTGTACTTGTTGGAAGTTGTGTAAATAGAAGCATAATTTAATTGTAGTTATTAGCTTCTGATGAAGCAGGTCTTCCTGCAAAACAGCTTATGTTTTAATATTAAAACTTTGATACTGGAAACCTGGGCCATATCTGAGTTCTTCTGTGTTTTTACTATCATTTGCTTTTGGATTTACTTAGAACTCAGGAACCTGTTTGGACTGGTGGTTGGTTGTTCTTGTGGTTTTATTTGCTTTTTTTTTTTTTTTTGAAGATTTACTTACTAGTGTGAAGTGAATTCATTTAATTTTTTTTAGGTGTTTGAATATCATTTGATTGTGGGAATGAGAGCATTATTTCCACTTTACGTACACATACACACATACATGTGCGCACACACACACACACACACACAGACATATATATATATATATATATATATATATATATATATGTACGTATGTACATATGTGTACATATATATGAACTAATCATTCAGACTTTTTTTTTTGCATTTCCATTTTGTACAGCAGAACGCTATTAAGCTTTTCCCATGAATTGAGTGATGTTTTAGCTTGCTTATTCTTTTTGCGTGTGGTTATCCACATAACTTGGTATCTTTCGGCTTTTCCCGGTTAGGAGTCGCCACAGCAGAACTACGGTCCGCTAATGCTTGGCTTTGGATTTTTATGGTGCCAAGTTGCCAGCTCGACTCCCAGCCTTCAAAGAAGGCACACCCATTCAAGCACGCACCTACCTGCATGTCTTTAGATGTCACTCAACCACAGGGAGGACATGCAGACTCCACACAGAAGGCACTCATCTGAGAATCGAACTGGAGAACCACTTGCTGTGAGGTGACAACACTAACCGCTACACCACCGCGGCCAACTATCCACGTAATGTAGTAGTTGGCATATTTGCATGGATCAAAAGATGGACAAAAACTGATTTACTCCCAATATTGAGAAATTCAGGGAATTGATTTGTTCCAAAAAGAGTTGAGTTATAAATGAATTTAATAAGAGTATGATTATGCTTTGTTACAGTACATTTTCCTAAAATGATAATCCATAAGATTTTGGTTAAGAACTAGGAATCCATGACTAATGGTAAACCTATGAGTAGTATTTTGGGTAATGAGTCTACATTTTTGGCTAAAAAATGTCCCAGTATTAAACAAAAAATGGTGCAAGGTCATAACAGATCACAGTGGAGTGGGACAAACAAGAAAGACAGTAAGGCAACCAAATGCAGCTTATGCAAACAGTGTAGATGTATTCATGAAGGATCTCCCATCTCTGTTACAGGGATGCTTGAATTATAAGATGCACAGGAAATTTTAATTGTGGAACTAGGGGAGTTGTTTATATTTCCGGTTGTATATCTTATGATCCATTTTGTATTGGGAAAACTAAACGTCCGCTTTGATCATCACGTGTCAACAGTGGTAAGGAAATCATTCTGTGTTGCACAACTTATAAACAAAGGTATGGCATTTAAGTCCAAGGAAGTCATTCTTCCACTGTAGTCGGCATTCATGAGACCTGTCATTGAGTACAACGCCCCCTTTGCTATGTACCTAACCAGGCATATCCAGCAACTGGAACATCTACAGAGGTTCCTCACTAAAAGAATACAGGGTGTAAGTAGTATGTCCTATGCAGACTGCCTCAAGGCCCTGTCCCTGTATTCTGTCTCCTACAAGCTTTTGAGGGGAGATCTATGCCTGGCATACATGGTATTGTCAGATCCCACTCTGATGGACCTCCTGCATATCCACAAAGCAAACAGCACCAGTATTACCCGTTCTAAAGACTTAAACCTTGTCTGTGATATAAATAGGACCTGCTGGAGAGTGACGTATGTATCCCAGAGACTACCCCGTCTATGGAGCAGCATGCCCATCCATGTGAAGCAGAGTTCCTCCCTAACCCAACTCAAGTGCAACTTGGACAAGTGGATGGGAAAATGGAAATTCATCCTTGGTTTGGCACCTATGTCTCTAATGCAAACAGGTAACTTGTAAATGGTTCATTTCCCTGGCCCATGCTTACACTTATCAAGGGTATCAGAACTTGTCAGAGATTTGGGATGCATGGCTAGGCTTAAAAAGGTCCTTGTGGTCGTTAGCCTAGTAAACACCTCTGAACCTATAAGGGATAGGATTTATCATTTATTTATATTTTATTTTACATTTGTTGACCAGGCTAGTCCAGCTGGATATATGTCCATTTTCAGCAGAGGCCCGGGGAGAAAAGCTCCTCAAAGACAGTATAATTTATTTAAATGACATTTTTTCAGATACAGGTACATTACATATTTTAGCAAATTCATTACATTTCATTACATTTCTGCTTACATAATTTTAGTACATATCATATATGGATAGTTATAAGAAGATATTGATAATGACATTCGATTAATATATTAGAGCACACTTTCTTAGTTGTTAACAGAGTAGCAACTAGTATATACAGGTATAGTGATAGGTATCCTGAGATAAAATGGGTAATTAGTCGGGGTTCACACAAGGTCATAACCAGTGTGATTTAAGGTATAGTTTGTTTGGTTTTAAACAGTGTTATTGAGGAAAGGGAGGTCAGGTCACTGGAGAGTGAGATCCAGTTTTGCCCACGGTATTAGAGAACAAAGAGTCACCAGCCAAGTTGTTGGTTTTACCTATTTGTAGCAGTAGTTTGTTAGATGAGTGCAGGGTCTTAAGGTTATTGTAGGGGGTGATAAGGTTGGTAAGAATTGGTGTATTAGTAGGCTGATGCAGGATCTTGTGGGCAACCTTTAATTGGTTAAATAGTAGTAGATTTGGCAACTCCAGCCATCCTTGTTGTTCCAGATTAATGCAGTGTTGGGTTCTGAAAGCGGATCCTGTTGCAAATCTGGCAGTGTTATTGTAGGAGATAGCCAGCTTGTTCAGGTTGTTTTTAGACAGCTTAGTATATATAGGGGACTCGTAGAGTAGAGATTAAGTAGGTATGGGCAATAGTAGCCCTAGCTAATGGGGTCAGAAAGGGTTTGATTATATAGAGGGAGCCTAGTTTTCTTCTTTACTGTTTTTATAGTGCTGTTAATGTGAGTATCAAAGTTAAGATTGTTATCAATTAGTACCCCTAGAAGTTTTGTTGTTGAATCAGGAGATATGATAGTACCATTGTTTGATGTAAGAGTAACGTTAAGTGAGGAGACCCTACGGGTGGGAGTGAAGAGTAGGAGTTTTGTTTTTTTGGGGTTCAGTATGAGGCAGCAGTGTAGAAGCCATTTCTCGACTGTTGGGTGAGGGTCTGATGGAGAAGTAGCTGGGCATATTAACGTGGTATTGTCTGCATATTGTATACAGGTAGCTTGAGGTCTTACAGAATGTAGGTCATTAATAAAAATAGAAAATAGAAGAGGTCCTAATATGGAGCCTTGGGGGACAACGAGGGCAGTGGGGAGGTGGGTAGATAAGTTATTCTCCCACAGTACAGCCTGCTGCCTATTGTTTAAGTAGGACTGGAGCCATTGTATAGCCAGCGCATCTAGTGACAGGTTTTTGAGTATATGTATGAGGAATTGGTGGTTAACCATATCGAAGGCTTTAGAGAGATCAGTAAAGAGGGCAGAGGATAGAGTGTTATTGCTATTTTTGTTAATACAGTCAGAGAAGGATAAGAGGGCAGAGGTGGTACTATGAAATGGCCTAAAGCCATGTTGGCAGTTAGCTAGTAAGTTATCTATTAGGTGGTTTAGCAGTTGTCTGTGAATACATTTCTCCATGATTTTTGCCAGCGGAGATAATATAGCTATGGGTCTGTAGTTTGATAATTCATTGGAGTTACCACCTTTATGCAGGGGGATAATGTGTGAGATTTTCCAGATAGATGGAATAGTTCCCTCAGTGATAGTTCTGTTAATCATGATGGAGATGGGATAGGTTATGACTTTTTCAGCTTTTTGCAGATATTCTGCAGGTAGTAGATCAGCTGAGGGGGTGGTTGGTTTAAGTTTCTGAATAAGGGTACAGACATGGGATGTAGGGACAGGTTGAAGGGGAAATGAGGGGGGTAAGGTAGAAATAGAGGTAGTCAGAGATGAGCTGTCAAGAGTTAGTTAATTGGCCAGAGATTGAATGGCCTCAGTGAAGAAAATGTTAAAGGTATTGGCAATTTGCTTGGGACTGTCATGGTCAGAGCCTGATGAGGTGGGTGTGACGGAACGACCTGGGTGTAAAAGTGTGTTAATCCCTACCCAGATCTTTTGTGGTTTCTTTTGATGGGTTTGTTGGAGTTGAATGTAGTAGTTTTTTATCCAATAGTATGGATTATTTTGTATAATTTCTCAGCTGTCTAAATTTTTAGATGATCTTCAGGGCTTTTAGTAGTACGCTACTTGGCCCAGACATTATTTCTAAGGAGCACTTTTTGTTTGGTTGCTTTTGAGAGCCATGGGGCAGGTTTAATCCTAGTTCTAATGGTACATATTGGAGCATGGTAGTCTAAAATAGCTAAGAATTTAGTATTAAAGTATTTTACTGCTTCCTGCAGAGGTGGGTGTTTGAGGGCTGACCAATCTCATGCCTTAAGTTCATTTTGGAAGATGTCTGGGTTAAAATTTTTATTGCACTTTTTTGTCCTATAGGTGATTGGGCTTGGAGTGTCACTCTTATATTTGATTATGAAGGTGAGTGAGTGGTCACTTATATCTTTGGGGAAGGTCCCTACTTTGTAAGTTTGGTGATGGCTATTTATGAGAATCCAGTCTAAGGTGCTTTCATTGTTATTGGGTTTGTTGGTCCTTGTGGGGGAGGTAATGGTTTGAGTAAAACCATATAGGTTAATATGAGTAGTAGACTGTTCAGTAGTACAGCTCTTCCATTTGATATTAAAGTCACAGAGTACTGTCGTTTCTTAGGGATAGTTGGTGGAAAGCCATCTAAGGAGATGATCTAGGGTATTAGAGTTATTTCCTGGGGGAAGAGAAACACCAATAATATAGATGGATTTACGTTTATTGAGTTGAATCTTGGAGATAAGGATTTCAGCATTACTAGTTAGAAGGGGGTTTAGAGTCTACAGAGGTCACCTGTAATCCAGATTTGTATAGGATAGTTACTCCCCTACCCTTCTTAGCTTTATGGTCTTGTCTCAAGATATTGTATCCTGGTGGGATAACTTCATTATCTTGTATTGCTGGCTTGAGCCATGTTTCAGTGAGACATAGGATGTCAAATGAATGTACATCCATGAGAGCATGTAGGTGGGCAACCTTGTTAATTATGCTCCTAATGTTAAGATGGGCAATCAAGAGTGAGCCGAGGGGTCGGGTGAGGAATTGAGTGTTAGAGGGGGGTGGGGTATGGGGCTCTGTGCCCTTGATAGAATTTGGACCAGGATTAGGATGTATATCTCCATCTATTAAGGAGTGGAATTGTATTCTAAGTGTAAGTTTTAGAAGTTTACATATTAGGTTCTGGAATTTCTTAACTCTTGGGTTATAATATTTGATGCAAGTCTGTCTCTGATATTTTGCTAGTAGGTAGGTTGTTGTGCAGGGTGCTTTTGTATGGCTTTGAGAGACCGCTAATGTTGGTGTGGAGGTTTGCTTTGTGGGGTAATGAAATCCTAGGCAGTTAAGATGTTCATAGAATGTAAGTAGATAAGGTATAGATAAAATAGGTATGAGTGATAATAAGTGTAGGATATTTAAGTGTAATGAGCTTGTTATGAATGGCATTGTGGAAGAGTTATATATGGGTTAGGATATAGGGGTAATTAAGGTAGCATACAAAGACTTGAGGAGGTAGGTTTTAGCACTTTAAGGACTTGGGACCTGTGATTGGTTGTAAGAATGGGGCTGTGGTTAGTGTGTATAAGTGTAGAAGCACTGAGGGCACAGGGTAGGGGAGCGGAGTGAGCCCGAAGGGCAAACTGAGCAGGTTGAGCCAGTGAAGGAAGAAGACCCAGGAACAATCAGTGGAGAGCTGAATGCTGAGGTGAGGTAAGGTGGAGATAGATGAGGAGCTAAGTGAGTTACAGTGAAAAATAGAAGGATAGAGTAGGGCTGAAATGACAACAAGTAACAAAAAACTTATTGCCTGATAAATATGTTTCAAGACAGTGGAATAGACGTTCAAGGCAAGTAACACTAGGAGAAGGGTGCCCCTAGTGGACAAAGAATATATTGCAACAGTAGCTTCATGTGGGCCCTGTCATGTCTTGGAATAAAGGAGGGAAAACAAGAGTTAGCTACAGAGGCTACAAGAGGGGAATGCATTATTATACCACAAAACACAAAGACAGCTAATGGAGTTTTAGGCATATACTGTTATGAACAAATTTTAACAAGTTTATTTTCATATTTTGGAAAAGGTAGCACTGTAAGGTAATGGACAACACAGGAACTACACCACAGCCCAGAATACAGCAAAGCCTATAAACTGGTCTTAACTAGTCGAGGAGAGGTGGGAAAACAAGGATTATTTTTTTGTTTTTAGATAGAAACACACAGAAAATGCAGAAACAGTAATAAATCAGTTACACAGGCTAGCACACTTTAGTGGACAGCCTCAACAGTTAAATTAAACAAACAAACAAACTTTCGATCAAATTCGACTAAAATGTAACTTTAAGTGCGTTTATTAAATAATGCAGCAAACAGCTAAAAAACAGTTTAAGCTTGTTTAGGGTAAGCTAGAGAAGGTATTTCAAGTAAAAAAACAGCAAAGATACTTAAATCCAGAAAGTAGTCGCTTTTCTGAGTTCTCTGTAGGTAGGACCACTCTGCAGGACCACGAGGAGCTTGTCTGAGTAGTATAGCCTTACTTGGATAGAAGGAAGTTTCTTTGCTCACCAGTGGGAGTGGGGAGCCTTGAGCAGCCTACCTGTCCCTGTAGGAAGTGACCTCAGCACAAGAGCTGTAGTAATTGGGTATTTTGGACCATTTCTAGCTCTTTTGAAGTTCCTTGTTTAAAATCCGCCTCTGGGTGTTTTTTTCTGGCTATACTACTCAGACAAGCTCCTCGTGGTCCTAGCTACAGAGAACTCAGAAAAGCGACTGCTTTCTGGATTTAAGTATCTTTGCTGTTTTTTTACTTGAAATACCTTCTCTAGCTTACCCTAAACAAGCTTAAACTGTTTTTTTAGCTGTTTGCTGCATTATTTAATATCTGCACTTAATGTTACATTTTAGTCGAATTTGATCGAAAGTTTGTTTGTTTAATTTAACTTTTGAGGCTGTCCACTAAAGTGTGCTAGCCTGTGTAACTGATTTATTACTGTTTCTGCATTTTCTGTGTGTTTCTATCTAAAAACAAAAAAAACAAAAGAATAATCCTTGTTTTCTCGCCTCTCCTCGACTAGTTTAGACCAGTTTACAGGCTTTGCTGTATTCTGGGCTGTGGTGTAGTTCCTGTGTTGTCCATTACCTTACTTGGATAGAAGGAAGTTTCTTTGCTCACCAGTGGGAGTGGGGAGCCTTGAGCAGCCTACCTGTCCCTGTAGGAAGTGACCTCAGCACAAGAGCTGTAGTAATTGGTTGTTTTGGACCATTTATAGCTCTTTTGAAGTTCCCTGTTTAAAATCCGCGTTTGTGCGGCTTTGCGCGATTGTGCGCATAGCGCAGCGCCAGTTAAGCAAGGTTAAACTTATTCTGGCTCCGCCAAGTCTGCTCTTAAAATTTTCCCTTAAGGAAACTCTACTCTTACTATAATTAGACTACTCGCTATATTATAAACCTAGCACTTGTTCTCAAAACTTCTCTACTAAGTAAGCACTCTCATACTAAGTAAGCACTACATCCACCTACCACCCCTGTGAATATCCGCTTCCCTTAAAGGCACAGTACTCCCTTATACTGTTCTAGCATGTCGAGTGGTAGATTACTGGCATTCTCTCCTGTTCAGCTGGTTAATCTGGGTATCTTGAGACAATGCTACAATTGTCTCATGTACACAGACAACCCTCTCCTCCTCCCAACAAACACAAATACATGTGAGAGATGCAACTATATAGCCAAACTGGAGGCTGATCTCTCTCAACTCAGGGCTGACATGACCAGACAGGAGGAGATGGTAACCACACACACAACAAACCCAGTCCCACATAGACCCACCACAACTGAAAACCAAACACATAAAAACACAAAGACATACTTGGAGGCTCTAATAAAAAAACTTACCAAAACAACAGAGGCTCCCAAAGCAGACATCCAAAAATCCACCACCTCAAAACAAAACACATGCAACACATACTTCAATAAATCAGTGTGTCAATCAATCACAGCCCTTAAGGCCAAACACCATGCCTGATACACTAGTAATAGGTGACTCTATAGTCAGACACACTGATGTCCCCCTTACCAGGCTGAACAAGGAGAGGGTGACTGTGAGCTGCCTATTGGGAGCTAGGATCCACCACATAACACACGCACTCAGGTCACTCCAAAGCAAGTACAAATATGACTCCGTCATTGTCCATGCTGGTGTGAATGACCTGAGACGTACCTCCCTGGACTACATGAAAAGAGACATAGAGGAGCTCTCTGATTATGTAGCCCAGGCTGGTATAACCCTGACCCTGAGCAGCATCTTGCCCTCACCAAGAATGATGCCACAATACAAAGACAAGATGATCAGCTTTAATAATTGGCTCAAGTACTGGTGTCATTCTAAGGGGATCCAATGTCCGTCTGCCTGGGATGACATGTTGGACAAGCCACGCTGCTTCGCAAGGGACGGCTTGCACCTGTCACCACTGGGCTTCTGGATATTGGTTAAGGCTCTTACCACCCCCATAGTGCCTTTTTTAGGCAAGGCTCAAAAGACAAACCCACCTCCTTAGAAAACAAAAATGCTGCTCAGTGCCAGAAGTCTAAATCTCAAGATGCAGGCACTCGATGCACTCCTCAGTATGGAGAACATCGACATCTGTGCAGTAACTGAAACCTGGTTCAAGGCTCCTGAGAGCACCCCAGCGCTACCAGGCTATACCTCGTATCATGCTTTTCGGCCCCAAAACCCAGGCCGGACCACAAAGGGAGGGGGAGTGTCCATATTCATCAAGGACACCCACACCTCCAGGTTAGTAGCAACACATGAAGCATCGGAGACCATACAGGTGCAACTAACCATAGGCAAAACTGCTATACAACTGGTAGCATGTTACAGACCACCCACCCAGTCTCAGGAACCCCACTCAGCCTTCCTGAAGACATTGGAGGATATGAATGTATCACAAAATACCGTCATACTGGGAGACTTCAACTACCCTAACATAGATTGGGTACATTATTCTAGCCCTAACACCCTAGCCCAAAGGTTCCTGGAATTCATAAATTCAAATGCACTGGAACAACTAGTCACCTCTCCCACTAGGGGAGGTAATATACTAGACCTGATCTTCACAAACATGGGGACAAAATGCTCCACACCGGAGGTATACCCACTAGTGAGATCTGACCACAAACTAATCACCCTGGATATACATATCCCACCTCCACCCCCAGCACAAAAGACCACAGTGAAAAACTTCTCAAAAGCAAACTTCACTCTTCTTAAGGCTGAGATGGTATCCTTTAAGCCCACTGGGCCAGTGGATACCACATCCCACAATGCTGAATCCTTCACAAATGCTTTCTGTGGACATCTCCAAGAATGCATGGATCATGCAATCACAAATAAATCCAAGTCCCTCTCCACCAAAGGCAAGCGTCCTGTCTGGTGGACCTCAGCCATTAACAAATTGTGTAACAAAAGGACGCTACTGCACACAGCAGCGCAAAATCCCATAAAGGGAAGACATCTCTGATCAACACTAGGAGAAAACTACGTTCTCTCATAAAAACATCCAAGGCCAACTTTGAGAGAAAAATCGCTAAGGACACTAAAGATAACCACAAAGCCTTCTTCAGCTATGTTAGAAACCTGGGCGGAAACCCTCAGATATGCTCAGAGTTAGTTCACAACAACAAAAAATACACTGAACCCACAGATATTGCCAACATTCTGGCTGACCGGTTCAGTGCAAATTTCTCCCCTCCCTCACCCCCAAAAGAAGAAATACTTATCCCAGCTGAATGTAATCTCCCTGTCATCTCAGATGTCCAGGTGAGAGCCACCCTCAGCAAAGCTAAAAACACAGCATCAATGGGACCTGACGGTATCCCGGGTTGCGTGCTACGTGAACTCCAAGAGGAGCTAAACCCGCACATAAAAATGCTATTTAACCTTAGCCTTACTACGGGATATGTACCTGAACACTGGCGTACAGCAACAGTGGTCCCATTCCACAAAGGGGGAACCTCTACAGACCCTGGGAACTACCGCCCCATAAGCTTAACCAGCCTGGTCTGCAAAGCTATGGAAAGAATCATTATGGAACTCATAAACAGAGACATTGGGGACCTACAGACACTTGACCCCACCCAGTTCGGCTTTGTAAAGGGCAGATCCTGCCTTTTGAACCTGATTGACTTTTTCGAAACAGTCACTAGAGCCATTGATGAGGGCAAAGCAGTCCATACAGCCTACCTGGACTTGGCTAAGGCCTTCGACACAATACCCCACTCAGGCATCATAGATAAGCTCAACAGCTTAAATGTAAACCCTTATGTCACTAGATGGGTTGCAAACTGGCTAAAGGACAGAACCCTTAAAGTTAAAATCGCTGGAGCAATGTCAGACTCAAAGCCAGTTACAAGTGGTGTCCCACAGGGATCTGTCCTGGGACCCCTCTTGTTCGGCATTTATTTCTCAGATGTTAAAGCAAACATGGGAGGGTTGTGGCTGACAAAGTTCGCAGATGATTGCAAACTAGGCGCCATAGTCGATACACCAGTGGACACATACATCCTACAAAAAGGACTCACAGAAACGGACAACTGGTGCCAGAGTGATGGCCTTAAACTAAATGCCAAAAAATGTATAGTCATCCCCTTTGGGAAAAATGAAGTACCCACAAATTATCACATAGACAGCAACCCACTGAGTACGGAAAAAGTAATCGGAGACCTAGGGACCCAAGTCAACAGCGACCTCTCATTTGACACCCACGTTGCCAAAGTGGTTAGAAAAACATTCTACCTTGCACACCTTATCATGAAGGGATTCACATCCAGATCCAAGGATGTCATTGTACCACTATACTCCTCCCTCATCAGACCCATGATTGAGTACAATGCCCCATTTGGTATGTACCTCACACGGCATTTTTCAACAGCTGGAGAGACCACAAAAGTACCTCACCAAGAGGATCAAGGGTCTCCAACATATGTCTTATTCTGCCAGACTAAAGAAACTCCAGCTCTATTCAGTAGCATACCGCCTGCTAAGAGGTGATCTCTGCCTGACGTACAAGGCCATGTCCAATCAGGAACTGATGGACATGCTCCACTTCAAAAAATCCAAATCCATCAGAACCACGAGAGCTAAAGACTTAAACCTTGGCACAAGTATTAATAGGACATACTGGAGGGATAGATTCATAACCCAGAGGCTTCCCATGCTCTGGAACAAGATCTCAGTTCATGTTAGGCAAAGCCCGTCACTGACTCTCTTCAAGAGAAATATTGATGAGTGGATGGGAGATCGTAAGTTTACCCCAGGGGTCACATCTGTGTCACTACTAGACAGGGGCACAGTAAACTAATTCTGTTATATAAGGGGACCTTCACTGTGTCACTACTAGACAGAGGCACAGTATCCTAAATCTATTCTGTACATTTTGTACCATTTTATGGGGTGGCGAAAGCCACATCACTATGGCTAGGCTTACAAATGCCCCAGGGCAGATAGCCTAGTACTAAACTATGAAACTATAGTATCTAGATAAGGTAACTAGGAAAATAAGACCGAGAACGAGGAACTTATCTGGCAATCAAGAATGAATATTTTACAGTAGACTGCATGTTAAACAAACGGGCTGCTAAGTGTGTTGGATTTTTTTTTTCTTTAATTGAAATGTGAATGGTTTTAAATATTTTTGCAATTTTAAATAGATTGATATTTTTAAAAATTGCATTTAGGTTACATTTTATTATCTGATTTTTTGGGGGATCATGTGATTTCTTTTTTATTTTAAATTGTGGGTAGTTGTTATGATTATTTCGAAGAAGTCTCATTAATTATAAAGACAGAAGTGCTAAATCTTATTAAATGTAACTGTGAAGATGTAGGGTTTGTGATTCTTTTTTGGTTATTATAGTTGGAAATGAATGGACTGAAGGAGAATGCATGAGAGAGTTCCCAAGTGAGATCAGTGAATCCTTCCTCAAATATATTTATTCAAAACAGACAAACCAGAGAAATGCATTGAAAGTGGAATGCTCATTGTAGTACATATCAGTATTTAACTTGGTTGCTAGTTTGGTCCTTAAGTGTGTAGTCCTATCTGTTGTTGTTTTAGAAAAGTAGTTCTGCACTCATATTGGTAATTATAGACGAGACATGGGTGTTTTTGACTTTAAGAAGCACTCAAATAAGGCATCGGGAAGATAATAATGATAATAGTAATAATAATGATGTATTGTCTTTTTTCAAGAGCAATACAAGAGTGAGGATGTTTCTGTTATTCTAGATCCTACATACTACACTTAGGACATTTCTCTGCGTTAACATCTGGAGGTTAGCTGCTTAGCTTAGACTAAGGAACTGGGCACTCCTGATGTCACTGTCAGTACATATAGCTGATAACTAGAGGAGGCAGTTAGAAGATTGACAAAGAAGGTAAAATGCTGCCATGATGTATAGGTAAAGCCACTGGATGACAGAGATACAATTCAAGAGGGCCTGATGCAGACAAATAGCTGGTGTCAGATCAGAGGCATGTATAATGGTATCCTTCAGAAAGATGACCACCCCTGGAATTTACTACATTGATAAACACCCCTAAAAGTTATCAGGGATCTGGAACACATTTTGATAGTAACCTGACCTTTGACCACCACATGTCTACAAATGGTGAGAAAGTCATTCTATGTTGCACAACTTAAAAGTAAGGGCATAGCATCCAGGTCCAAGTAGGTTATTGTTTTACTGTACTCCACTCTCATTAGGCCAGTCATTGAGTACTGTGCACCCATTGGGATGTACTTGACCAGGCACTTGAAACAGCTTGAGAGACCACAGAGGTTCCTTACAAAAATAATGCAGGGAGTAAGCAACAAGTCTTATGTGGACTGTCTCAAAGCCCTATCCCTGTACTTGGTCTCCTGCAGACTGCTGCGTACTGATCTGTGCCTAGTAGCCTACAAGGCATCCTCTGTGAGATCATCACACCCTCATGGATTTATTGCATGTCCGCAAAACAAGTAGTATTATAAATACCTGTTCTAAGGACCTAAACCTCATCTGCAACATAAAGAGGACATTTTGTGGGGATGGAACAATCTTTCCATCCATATGAAGTAAACCTCAACCGCAACCATATTCCGTTGTAACTTTAACCATATTCAGTCATAACTTGGACCAGTGGATGGGGAACTGCAAATTTACTCCTGGTTTTGCTGCTATGTCCCTAGTGGATAGGGGCAACCAGTGAAAATTTGATGTGTAAGACCTACGTAATTTTTGCAAAATTCCTTTGGGTATTGATACACATCAGAATATTTTGGTAAATTTGGGGTAAAGCCTGGCTAGGCTCAAAATAGCTTTTGGGCTGATAGTCAGATAACCACCCACAAACCGATGGAAGATGTTGACAGTCATTGTTATTTGGAATCCTTGGTTTAACTAGTGAGTCTGAGCTCCTCCGAATGCCACTGATCAGTAAAACTAGACACAGTTTTGGAGTGGGAATCATGGAGTGTGGAAGGGAGGGGTAAGCCACAACTGTGCTTTAAAGACATTTTCATTATTACTTTGTCTGCACTTCTTTGCTACATATGGCACACATATAATGCATTAGTCATGCTGCTGTTTTGTTCATAGTAATTAGGTTGTGACTGAAAGTGGGTTACTGTGAAGTAGTCCACCTTTCTTTTTAAAATAAATAGGGACTAAACCAAACAAAGGGAAAAAAATATATATATATATATATATCTATATCATGCAACCCCTACACTTTTTGACTGTTACATGCATCTGATCAACCACCATCTTGTTCAGATGGGGCTTCGGTTTAATCTCTCATATGTGTGTGCATGTTTGTATATACATACATGGGTCTATTTCGGTACACCGAAATTTCACTTACCTGAAATCCATCTCACCGAGATGAAAAGGCTCACAGCACCAGAACACCAACTTACCACTCCAGGTAAGTAAACGCTTGGCCATCCTGTTGAATTTTTCCCCTTACTCCCGCTGTAGTGCAATCTTGGAGTTGGTATATTTAATTAGAGGAGGTGTGGGCGCACAGCCCCCCACATGGGTGGGTTTGCTTTCCTTCGCTTTACATTTTTTTTCAGGATGGCCAAGCATTTACTTACCTGGAGTGGTAAGTCGCTGTTCCAGGATGTCTGTGTTCTGGTGCTGTCAGCCTTTTCATCTCAGTGGTATGTATTTCAGGTAAGTGAAATTTCGGTTTACCGAAGTAGACACACACACAGACGTGCACACACACACACACACACACACACACACACACATATATATATATATATATATATATATATATATATATATATATATATATATATATATATATTGGTATAGTGATTTATTTGCATAGCCTTACCTTTTGATAATCAAAATCTGAGTACTATTTTCAGAGTTCAGAATTATGCCCCATACTTTTTCTTCCCATATATTGTTGTATGAGATGAGCATGTACCCATTTAAATATTTCCTCACTCTAAAACTGAATTAGGATGTTGGAGAATCATTTTGAGGTTCATGTTTTTCATATTGCATATTCTGTACCCAAGTTAAGTGTGTAACCTTTGGTTACTCTTCCTTAAGAACAGCCTAGCATCAACATTAAAAATGATCCCTCTCTCCACAGAAATACCTGTCAGTGGGACACCTTCTAGCATTCCACATTATTCAGCTGCAGTATTTGAAGATCCTTTTTCACTGTATTGTTATGTAATCAACTTACAAGGGCAGATAACTGTAGCAGCCATCCTTGTTAACTCAAATGTCAGTCAGCCCTTTTCCCTGTATCTTTGTATGATTGATTCTCTGTTTCACTGGACACCTACTACATAACATTTATTCTTAAGGTAGTTTTTTTTTTTGTCTAAGGCAGAATTCTATCCTTGCTGGACTTTCCTATTATTTGACATTGCTTAAGGGGTCAACTGACTGTATAAGGCTATTCAAGGCTACTACCCTGTACTTTTAGACTACCTTATTGTGTTATAGGTTATGTCTTAGCTGTCATTGCACAGGGCTACTTCTGTTGAATGAATGTGAATTATTCTGCTATTTTACCATTAATCCTGCCCCTCTTCGGGGACAAGGTAGCTTGTTAGATGACACAAGTCACTGAATCTAAGTCTGCTACTCCCGACCATTAATAGGCTTACTACTTATCTTTTAGGATGTGATCCTTTACCTTTTAGTGTAATTTTGGAGGTGGGCAAACCTTCTTGCACTCCCTTGTGAGTGTAGACACTCCCACACCCTCTGATTTATGAATACCAACTTCACAGTCCCACAACAGTGGGGAAGCGTTTCCGTGTCTGTTATCACTAAAAGTGGCTTTCAGAGAAATTGCTTTGCAAAATAAGTACTCCATGAAAGATCCTTCATACATCTGTTTAATAGCTCTTGGAACAGTGATTAACCCCCCCCCCCCCCGGCAGATTAGAGGAATTATAGGAAGTTAATGTCTACTGACTATTGTTGACCATTATGCCTTGCCAGTTTCCACCCTAGACTGTCCCTCCTCTATCAAGGAGGGCTAGGCCAATCAAGTACAGGGTGAATGTATGAATACCCATCCAATTATCCATCTCTCATTTGATGGAATGTAGCATATCGCACTGCTTTATCTGTAGAGGAAGTCTATTCCAAATGTGAGGGAGATGTTGAGTAATAAATCTATTTCCACATTGTTTTATTAATTTGCTGAAGCAGGTTTCAACCCGTTGTGATATTTTTGGTACTTTTGATTTGTGATGTTACAAGAGATCCAGGACTACCAGGTCCCCGATCGCTCAGAAGGCGAGACATAGATGTTCATCATTAGATCACTGCTGTAGTAGCCTTAAATGGGCATCCTGCCAAGGATCAGACCAGCTGGCCAACCTACAAAGCTTTAGGGCTCCTTCCACATGCCCTAGCCACTGGTATGCAAAATGGATGCAGAATGAAACCATTGTATAGGGCGACTTCCAAGATGGCTTCACAATGAGTAACATCTTAACTCCAGCTCTCCCCATGTGAAAACAGAAACTCAACAGAGAAGGCCAGTAGACATTTGTGTTTATGGGTAAATTTCAGTAACTGGCTAGTAAGTGTACTACCTGGATGCCAGGAAAAAAGAAGTACAGAGCACCTGGAAAAAATCGACTACAAAAAGTGAGGAAGGAACACTGATTGGGAAAAGTTCTACAGCTGGTCAGAAAAAGCAGTGCAACCTCCAGACATGACTTTCGGTAACCTACAGGAAGATACAAGACAACTGCACAGAGACCTGCTTCAAATAAATGAAATACTGATGGGGTATATCAACACAAACCATAAAAAGCTGAAAAAAATGGAAGAAGCTTTAAACACATATTCAGATGAGGTGATCAAAACTGTAAAAATAAGAGGTTGAAAAGAAGAAAAGGCTGGCTGAATATAAGACTGCTCAGGAAGAGGTGTTTCAAAAAAGAATAGAATTAGAGGACAGAGCATGTAGGAAAACCTAAGATTTTCAGCTGCACCAGAGAAGCTGGAAGGAACAGACTGCATTTATTTTATGAAAGTAAAAGTAAGCAGCTGGACTGGCATTCCCACAGCAGGAGTTCTTAGTCAAAAGGGTACATTGTGTGTATGCTCCAAACCTGGCTATGAGAAAACACCCTAGACCTTTAATAGTAAAAAAATGCAATCCTACCAGTAGAAGGAGTTTATTCTTGCAAAACTGTGCCAGAAGGACAAATTACTAAAAGTGTGAGACAGCAGAGTGTTTGGGGAGAATTATTGCTCATTGTACACTAGGCAGAAGAGGAGTAAATTCATTCCACTTTTCAGAGAATGCCAAGACGCAGGTGTGAGATTCAAACAGTTGTACCCAGCTGTCTTCAAGGTATTCTTCCCTGAAGGAACAAATTCATTTTTTGATGAAGTACATGCTAAGGAGGAGGTAACACATTTTTGTCCAACAAAAACTGAGCTGTAAAACAGAAGGAGATTCTGCTTCTTGTTCTAGTAATAAAGACCTTATACCTGTGAAACCTTTTCCACTGTTTCAGTGAAAAATGTTGGCGAGAATGAAGGGGGCACAACAGTTGACTAGAAGAACCGAGAGTACATTGGAAATGAAGCAGAGGCAGGATTTGAGAGATGGAGATGAACAGTAGTAATAAAATGTGAGATTACAATGCAATAATAATTATATATGTGAAATCTGACAGAACAAGAAAATTTGTAAATACTGGACATTTTCAGAATTTGTTGAACTTGTGGGAGACTCTAAGGTATATGCCCTACTTCATGTCATTAATGTTTGGAAAAATGCTTTGAGGAGGGGAAGAGAGGGTAGAAAGTCAACTGTCAGTAGAGAAAACATTTTAATAGTGCTATTTTTGTGGTATATAGTTTTCTTTGCATGCTATAAAGTAATTTTTAAGTGTAATGGGGATTGTAAATATGTGCTGCTGTTCTTTTTCCTTTCTTTCTCCCATCTTGTTCAGTTTTAATAGATGTAGGCACTACAGTTTAAAAAAAGAGAAAGAAGAAAGGCCTTGTTAGGAGAGCATGACAAAAGAAAAAAATTGTGTTTTTCTCATTCTTGCATGGGGGGGGGTGACTAGTTTAAGGACCTTTTAGTAACAAGTTTTAAGAGAAAGCAAGTACATGAAAAATAATATTGAATATTATGAGGCTTTTCTCTAGTAAATGAATGTATGCTTAGTAGCAATTCTGTATCTGGCCCTCATGTCTGCTTAAAAATCTAATAATGAGAAATTGGTTGTCTGATTATCATGTCTTCATGGAGACAGTGCGATAAAGAGAAATTGGTTGCAGTCTGGTGAAGAGTGATTGGCTGGGGGTAAAAATAAAAACTGGCTAGGAGAGAATGTTCTCTGAAAGCATGCATGGGTTTTCCCTGCTGGGAGAGCTATAAAGTTAAGATAAAACCAGTTAGCACTTAGTAGAAGCACAGGCTGCACCATTTGTCTTAGGATGGATAGCCTTTATTTTAGGTTAACTCAAGTTTGTGAATGTGACTGTGAGTTTGAGGCATTTGTTCCTGTTAGGAGGATAAAACTTCAGTATATGATGATAGTGTCATTATTCCTCCTCACAATAGGGTCTCAGATCTGACCTTCAGATCTGGCTGACCCACATTCTTCAGACTTGGATCTGATTCAAGCTCCTGCCTCTTACCAGTAATACACTACATCCACCCAGGCACCTAAGCTCTTATTTGCCACTTCATCCGTAAGCAGGTCTCGGTACTCTGAAGCGTCTTGTCATTTTATCTTTAAATTTCATGGTTGTTGTAAGTCCTCCCTCTTTAATTCCTTTTTCCTTATCACATTGTGTGCACACTTGTGAAAGTCTCCCTAGTATTTTAAAAAAAAGTTTTATAATAGTGTTAGAGCTAAAAATTCTTATAGTTAAAATTACAGTTAAAGTTGAGTTAAGCTCTGTAATGTTAAGGTTAGACTTAGAATTTTAGTTTATAATGTAGCCTTAGTTAACTTCTAGCCCTTCTAGCTTCTTTTTTTTGGTGGGCTTTGGCACTGGTGATGTCGGACCAACCTTTGCCCGGATTTAAACGTTGCACTTCTTGTGGGCATGAAATCCCCAGCCAGGATGCCCAAAAGGAGTGTGTGTATTGTTTAAGGGTCGATCACTTAAAGGTAGAGTGCACTGTCTGTGCCTCTTTCAGTCCACCAGCATTAGCCAATAGAAGAAATAAATTGATTCTCGGGGTCTTCTTCCTTCCTCTGCTCTGGAGGCTCAGACCCCTTCCTTGGCTTCTTCTTCTTCATCCTCTGCTAAAGAGACAAAAAAGAAGTCTGTCTCCGTATCTCCTTGAGAGAGACTAGAGCCTAAGGCCAAGTCTAGGGAAACTTCATATCCGACTCCCTCAGATTTGAAGAAAATGCCTACCCCTTTGGATCCATCAGCAACCTCAGATCCAGGGGAAGTTATTTCATTATCACCTCCTTCTCTGTTGGTTCCAATGTCAGATCCAGTGTGTCAAGATCCAAGAGCTTCAACTAAATCTCCGGCTCACTCAACAATATCTAAGCACTCCTAACCCCCCTCATCAGCTTTGTCCAGATCCTCCGGAGTCTGGTCCAAGGTGGATATGGACAGGACGTTGAAATTCCTCAAAACCCAGATCCATATGGGGGAAGTCTTAGCCCCATCTCCTGTCGGCTCCATGATGACCACACTTGTAAGAAAATTACTTTTTCTGAAGTTAGAAAATGCATCTGTGATGTAAACATGGCTATATATAACTTGCAGCTTAGTGGTGATTTTATATATATATATATATATATATATATATATATATATTGAATTGTTTAATTACTTTACTGTGCCTTGTCCCAGAATTCCTTAGATGTATGGTATACCTAAAATTCATAAATCGCTCACCAACCCACCACTGAGACCTGTTGTCTCAGGAAGGGGTTGGGTGAGTGAGCCATTGAATGTATAACTGCAGAAAAGACTAAGTCAGTTTTTGCATGTATACCCTAGTGTGGTTTAAATATACTTCTGACTTCTTGAGGAAATTTAATGATAGCATGTTAAAAGAAATCCAGAAGGAGACTTTGGTTATTTACCTGTGACAATGGATACAACTTCCCTGTTTATGATAATTGTGAATGATTATGGGCTTGAAGCCATACAAGAATTTTTAAATAATGAAGTGTCTATGCCAGCAAATGAGATAGAGAATATTTGCTTACTTCTGGAACTAGTGTTAACAAAAAATGTGTTTTTCTTTGATCATGAACCTTATTTGCAACAGGGAGAGGTGGCATTGGGGACATCAGTGGCCAACACATATGCAAATATTGTATTGCATCAGTGGGAAAAAAAGTTTATATATAGTGACAGGCATGTTTTGAATAGTAAAGTTGACTGTTATCAAAGATTTGTGTATGATTGTTTTTTTTATGTATGGAAAGGGAGTTTTGATGAGCTGCATGAATACATTTTTTATTTAAATGGCATGACAAATTTTGTTAAATTTAAAATGGAACATTCTGACAAAGAGTTAATGTTCTTGGATATATGTCTGGAGAAAAAAAAATAGAAAGAATAGAGACCAACATTCACAAAAAAGAAGTTCATGCTTGCCATTATGTGCATAAGTCAAGTATGCCTGCATCTCATGTGTTTTCAAGAATAATGAAGGCTCAGTTGGGTAGGGTCAGTAAGTTAAATACTGTTGACCAGAAATTTAATCAGCAGCTAGAAGAGATGGTTGATGAATTTATAAATAGTGGTTATAATCAAACGGAACGTCTTAGAATTGTGATGGGGTAAAAAAGGACAGAGAAACCTCTCTGAAACCCATATTTTCTAAGGGGGCAGAAGTGATACAAAAGGGAGTTCACGCGTGTAGTAAAATTAGGTATGTAACTACTTTTAATGTAAGGACAGGTGATCTTAAAAGAATTATACAAAATAATTGGATTATTTTGTTGGCTCTACCCGAGCTGCAAACTATTCTGAATGAAAAGCCTTATTTTTCTTATAGGAACACTAGAAACTTAAAAAAAGGCTATGTTATAAAGATTTTAAAGTATATACCAAGCAACAAATAGTTACAAAGCAAGACACTTTTAAGTATACGAATTGTAGTTGTTGTAATGATATTTTAACAGGTAATAACAACGTGTTCACACATCTTGTGACCAACAGGCAATATACTTTTTCCCTCACAGACAGTTGTAATACCAGCTATGTGGTGTACCTCGCCACTTGTGTAAAATGTTTTTCATTTTATGATGGGAAAACCGCCAGAAGGCTGAGGGAGCTAATTTATTGAGCATAATTCAGATTTTAAGAAGGAGAAATAACCAGAATGCTCTAAGTAGACATATCATGAACAAAGGTGAAGACCATTGTTTTAAGTTTAGGTAATAGACATAGTAGTGAAAGGAACCATGTGGGGTAATTTAAATAATTTTCTTGAAAATAGAGAGTGTGAATGGATTATTAGATTATGTGTAGAGTATGAACCTGGTCTTAACAATAATGCAAGTATTGTACCTGTATTAGTAAGAATACAACAAAATATTTAATGTATTTTTAAAAAACATTTTTATGCAGTGTAATGTAATATGTTGGCTGTGGTCATGTGATACTTGTTTGCTCTTATTTAAAAAGTGATTATTCTCTGTAATGGTATAAGCAATGAGAAAGCGTTGTTACCCAAAAGCTTTGCTTTAATAAAGTTTTTGCTTGACATTGGAGTGGTTTATTTCTGGATCCATGAACTGCCCAGGCCAATACCATCAGGACGACTCTGATCCTGCCTTCGTTTTTGGAGTTGCAAGGTTTAGGACTACTGTGTGTGTCGGCCTTGGTGCAGGGGAAGCTCCCTTCCTCAATGCTGAGGTTACCCTTGATTAGCCCTGTTCTGCTTCTTTTGGAACAGAGTGAGTCTCGAAGCCGGGGTGTCGGTGCTGGGTCGGGGGAATGGGAGATGGCTCTACCTTTGTAGGAGCTATCTCTTCCCCTAGGCACCTTGGTACTTGAAAACTCTGGTCCAGTTTCTTCTGGAGACCACGGATCCAGGGTGAGTCCTGGCAGTTTTCCCTCTTCAGCTTTGGTGTAGAAGGATAGGGCTTCTCCTGGTTCATCGGCTTTCAGGTAGTGGAGAGGGTTTTCTCCTGGTTTGGAGATCCTTCACCACAAGTCTTGAAGATGCACGCAGTTTTGTGTATTAGTATTAAATTAATACGTTTTAGGAAGGCATTGGGGAGCTGTTTTTTTTTTTTTTGTTTGAAGACTTTCAGTAAAACAAAAAGTTTTGTAAGATATGGCATAGGCTCAAATGGATATGACAAGAAACAGCTATATAAAAGTTAAACCTGACAAAGAGTGTATGCATGTAACACAAAAGCTGGAACTAGACATTTAACAAAAAAGGTGGGAATAATAACTTTTTAATGCAGTGACGCCTTCTGTAATGTCTTTAAATGCCAGTGGTCTCTCGAGTACAAAAAAAATAGTGAACTATATTGCAAATTTAGAGTGCAAATAGCTGTGTTACAGGAGACGCACTTGGACAGAACTGAATATGTGAATTTGATAGAGACATTTTCAGAATGGTTATTCAGGGGAATATGTGGGACAAAGGAAAAGGGGAGTAATTATATCAGTTGCAAGAAGAGCTCGAATAGTGATAGAAGAGGATAAAAAAGATGATGGCAGATTTTTTGGTGCTAAGGGGATGCTGGCAAGGGAGGAGGATTACATTGGTATATATTTATATTCCAGCTAAAACTGCTATAATGGAGCTTAAGAAAATACAATTCTGGGAAAAATAATCAATTTTCAGCAAGGAATACTAGTAATAGGTGGGGACTGGAATTTGATTTGCAGCAGTGAAGATGTGTTGGGGAGCCTAGAAGGAAAAATATAACAAAGGATGGTAGATTTTTGAAGAAAGGTATAAACATGTTTGGCTTGGAAAATGTGAATTCAGTAATAGGAGTTCATAGTGACTTTGCATATTGTTCCCCAAAATATGAAAACTAGACTAGGCTAGACAGAAGTTGCATTTCACAGGAAAGTGCATTTAGTTGATACGCACCCAATAACTATTTCAGATCATGCGGCAATAATAACTAAAATAAAAACACAGGGTGTGTGGTTTTGTGGTGGGGAGGCAAACATCTGACAATATTAACAGAACATTGATGATCCAGAGGGAAGCAGAATGTAAGAAAATACGACTGTTATTGATAGGTCTTGATGTGGAGAAAGCATTTGACAGAGCAGACTGGGACTTCATGAGCAGGGCAGTGGAAGTATTTGCTTTCCCTCATACAAGTATAAGGTTGATTAGGAGTATTTGTGAGGGATCGGAGGCGAAAATTTAAGTGGGTAGGATCTTCTCTGATAACTTCTGCTTGAGTTGAGGAACCAGGCAGGGTTGTCCGCTTTCCCCTTTGTTGGTTGCATTATATTTAGAGCCAATGGCAAAGAAAATAAAGGACTCAGAAATTCAAGGATATAATTGGTATGGTAGTCAGGAAAAGATGGCTCTATTTGTAGATGATTATATTTTGTACATGACAAAACCAGAAAGGGACGTTACACTGTTGTGTAACATTTTAAGACAGTTTCAGATCTTGGAATACAAAATTAATGAAGTTAAAACAAAGACAATATTGGTAAATTGTGTACCCACACACAAATTGGTTCAGCAATATCCATATTAATGGGGACATGATAAAATTAGGTATTTAAGAGTATGGATTTGAAATGACTCTGTTGTGGCAGCTAAGGCTATGTGGGAAGAGACTAAACAGAAGATAATACAGAACTTTAATCTTTGTTGTATGAATACTAGTATGCAAGCAATTAAAATGTGTTTAGTCCCTTTAGTGTTATATACAGGTCAGGCATATTTTTTATCAACCAAAGGAGAAGCTGTGGATAGCAATTAAAAAAGAGTTGAAGGATTTTATCTGGGAAAGGAAGACAGCAAGGGTCAAGTGGGATAAGCTGATTCTTTCAGTAGAACAAGGCAGACTAGAACTGACAATTTGAGGGGGTGTTTTAGAGCAACCCAGTTAAGGCTCTTATATATAGCCTAAGCGGAAAACTATCATTCAATGTGCAAAGGAATGATGATGATACAGGGTGGAAGCTCAAGAAATAAAGAGAGATTAGGATTTTGGATGCAGACTCTTAAGGAGAACAATAAAAATCATATAGAGTATTATATTCGTAAAATAATATGGAGTATTCTAAGAACTAAACCAGCACAAGAATGGATAAAAAAGATTCTGCTGATAGGGATGACTGTGGTTAGGGCTACAGATAATAGGCAAGAGGGGGCTGGAATTTTTTGGAGAAAACTGGCAGAGGAACCAAAGTATTGGGAGCGAATAGCTAGAAAGGGAAAGGTAATAGAATGGGAAGAGGCCATGAATCTATTTGGGCTGCAGGTTTGAGATTGCCTTCCCTATCAAGGATTGATATCAGAATGTAGGCAAAGAGAAATTGGGGGCTTTTAAATGAAAGACCAGCACTGGTAGAGTTTTTAATAGAATCTAGAACAGACGCTGCCATTAAAAAAGGAATAATTAATAGAGCATATAAAATATTGCATAATAATTATAGGAATCAATCAGAGGAGCTTAGACAGGATTGGGAAGAGAGACTGGATAAGCAATTTACAAAGAGACAATGGGGGGATATATGTATATCTCCCAAATGTGCAACACAGACTAGGAAATTTAGGATCTTTGAAAGTCTTCACACTGGTATTTTTATACCCCAAGTAGACTTCAAAGAATTCTTCCTCAGGTGGATAGCAAATGTTGGAGGTGTGACAGACAAGAAAGAGGTGGCTGGGAAAATATTTTTTGGGAGTGTAATGAGCTGGCAGACTTTAGGGATTCCTTGCAAAGCACTTTGTCAGAGATGCTGGGTGAGGGGATTGGCTTGACTAGGGACATGATTTTTTTGAACTATGATACAGAATCTGAATTGCCTAGACATAGTAAAGCTTTGCCGGGTCTAATTATGGTGGCTGCCAAAAAAGCTGTTACTAGAAAGTGGAAATCGAAGTATAAACCAACTCTACTAGAAATAGTGAATATATTAACAGGTAAAACAACTGGAATTGGGATCTTTAGAAAAAGGATGGAGCAAACTACATAGAAAAAATGGGAATTGTGGGGACAATATATGCAGTGAAGGAACGAGGTTTAAGACGCAGGATTTGAACGAACCATTTAATGCTTAACTGAAAATGACTGGATAGATCGTAAATGGCTATATATTCTTTGCAACTACAGTTGTTTCAATGGTGTGTGTTCATGTATAATGTTTGCATATAAATTGGTGCCATTGTTGTTCATTTATATAAAAGTAAAATTGCCAATGTCATAAATTTAATAAAGATGTTTATTGAAAAAAAATAACACAGGGTAATGAAGTAAAAATGAGATACTGGTTCTTTCCCACCTATCTGTTGAAAAGAGAGGAATTTAAGAAATGGTTAGTGGAGGTTATTCAGGAGCTATTAGAGAAGATAGAAATTACTTCTGAAAATATAGCTAGGGAGTGGAATAAAATTAAGATTAAGTTTAAAATAGGGTGGAAATAAAAGAAAGGAAGCTATGGTTAAGAAGTAACAAGAACTATTTAGAGGTACTGACAAATGATAAAGTATTGCAAAATGGGGAAATCTCACAGAACAAATGAGGGTCAACTGCAGAATGCAAAGCAGAAAATAAGGGATTACCTCGATAATATACATGTTTAGAAATATTGCTGTTAAACTGTTTATTGATAACACTAAAGCATGAAAACTTTTAGCACGACGACTCAGGCAACAAAAAGTAGAAAGGGCTGTCACCAAGCTTTGGGAGCCTCTAACAAGAAAGTTAACAAGAGATTCTGTAGAGATATTAGAAGTATTTCAGAAATTCTATGTAAGTCTGTATAAAGCAGAGGAATATGGAAATCAAGAAAAAATACAAATGGAAATGTTTATGGAAAACTTAAATATGCCAAGGTTAAAGGTAGATGAGGCTTAGTTACTAACAGGATAGGAGGAGATGAGATAAAATTGTGATGTATAGCCAATCTACAGGAAAGTCTCCAGGAACAGATGGTAATCTTGTGGATGTTTGGAAGCTGGGAGGGAAAAACCTGATAAAGATATGTAAGGTTTTGTTTAACATTATTTTAAGAGGAGAAGTACCAACATCCTGGAAGAAAGCAGTGGTAGCTGTAATACCTAAAGAGGGTAAAGATCCATCAGATCCAGCTTCATACAGGCCCATTTCAATACCAAATCATGATTATAAAGTGTTCATGTCTATAATGGCAAAAGTACTGCCAAAATTCATAGAAATGGATCAGTGAGGTTTTGTGGAGGGGTGGCAAACATTGGACAGCATTATAAGAGTGATTAGAAGGATATACGAGGGATCAGAGGCAAAAATTAAAGTGGGGTGGGGTCCTGTCTGATAATTTCTGCTTGAGCAGAGGAACCAGGCAAGGGTGTCCCGTTTCAACTTTATTTGCATTATATTCAGAACCATTAACAAAGAAAATAAGGGACTCAGAAATTCAAGGATGTAATTGGTTTGGTAGTCAAGAAAAGCTGGCCCTATTTGCAGATGATATTTTATACCTGACAAAACCAGAAAGAGACATTGCAGTGTTGTGGAACATTGTGAAACCATTTCATATCTTTTCAGGTTACAAATTTATTAAGCTAAAACACAGGCAGTAGTGGTAAATTATGTACCCACGTATGAATTGGTTGAGCAATATTCATATTTATGGGGACATGATAAAATGAAGCATTTAAAAGTATGGATTAAAAATTATTCCAGTGTAGAAGCTAAAGATATGTGGGAAGAGACTAAACAAAAGATGATGCAAAAACTGAGAAAATTAAAGCTTTGTTGCATATGGGATTTTGGATGCAGGCCTTTAAGGAGAATAACAGTGATCATATAAAACGTTATATTTATGTAGTAGCAGAAAGTATGCTAGGAACTTAGCCAATGGAGAAAGGAGATTCTACCAATAGGGATGACTGCAATTAGGGATATAGATATTAGGCAAGAGGGGGCTGGAATTTATTGGAGAAAACTGGCAAAGGAACCAAGATATTGGGAGCAAATAACTAGAGAGGGAAAGATGATAGAATGGGAAGACGCCAGTAATTTATTTGGATTGCAAGTTTGAGATTGCCTTCCCTATCAAGGATTGATATCAGAGTATAGGCAAAGAGAAAGAAATAGGCGGGCTTCTAAATTTAAGACCAGCACTGGTAGAGTTTTTAGTAAAATCTAGATCAGAAGCTGTTATTAAAAAAATGAATAATTAGTAAGTCTTATAAAATATTGCGTGATAGCTATAAGAATCATTCAGAGGAGGTTAGAAAGGATTGGGAAGAAAGTTTGGATAAGCAATTTGGAAAGAAATGGGGAGGATATGTGTATGTCTCCCAAATATGCAACATCTAGAAGATTTAGGATTTTTTTTTAAAGTGTTTACATTAGATATTTTATACCCCAAGTAGATTCCAGATAATTTTTTTCTCAGGTAGACAGCAAATGTTGGAGGTTTGATGGAGAAGAGAGGTAATTGGGAACATATTTTCTGGGCATGCATGAACTGGTGTACTTTAAGGATTCCCTGAGAGATGCACTGTCGGAGTTGTTGGGTGGGCAGATTATTGTGACAAGGGAGATGATTTTTCTAAGTTATGATGCAGAATCAGAACTGCCTAGACATGGTAAGGCCTTGTGTCTAATTATGGTGGCTGCCAAAAAAAAATTTACTAGAAAATGGAAATCAAAATCTAATCCAGCTATACTAAAGAAGTAATGAATATAGGAACAGAGATGAAATAACTGGAACTGATCTTTAGAAAAGGGTAGGAGCAAACCAACTACATAGGAAAATGTGAATTATGGGAACAATACAAATAGGGGAGGAGTGAGGGTTAAAAGAAGGCATGATTTAAATGAGCTGTATAATGCTTGACTGAAATTGATTGGGTTAGAATATAATTGATGTATAATGTTTGCAACTGGAAGTGTGACAGTATAGTTTGTGATGTAAAATGCTTGCAACTAGATTGGATCAGTGTAGACTGTTTTCATTTATGTAAATGTATAATTGCCTATGCCATAAGTGATAATTTAATAAAGATGTTTCTTGTTAAAAAAAGGGGAGGGACAGGAATTGAATAATTTATGTAATGCTGCTTAGGTTATATGATATATAGCAATATATGTGAAGTATAATGTTTGTAAATGTGAACTTGTTAATATAGTTTAATTACTTTCATATAAATGCAAATTTGCCTGTGTTACAAGTGATAATTCAATAAAGGTGTTTAAAAAAAAGTGGCTAGGGTGCCAAAACATTAGAACTGACTTTCCTCTTAAGAGTGTGCTCCTCCATTGGCTTCAGGTGATCAATTGTTTGCTAGTGCTCAGTTCGCCATTGGGGATAACCTTCCACACAATTATTTTAGTAAGAAAGTGTTCTGTTGTTTTGAGTAGTTTATTAAGGCATTTCTGCCCTTGTTGATGACTTGTTGCAAGAAAGTTTACCTAAGAGCTTGTGCTGTATATTTGGACTTCTCTGAGGGAATTTCTTTGTAAAACTGTATTTTTGTTGTAAAAATAGCAATGTTTTACTTCAGAACATTTTCTGTGGAGTTTATACTTTATTTTCCAGGGTGATTTTTGATGATTTCTATTAAAAAAAATACTTTTAGTGACAGACCATTCTTCGCTATACTGACTGCTTATCTGACACTTTTCTAACTCCCTGTGGGAATTCCCTAACTTTTTGGTAATTTGTAATAATTTTAATGAGGAAAAGTGTACTGTTTATGCCTTACTCTGTTGTAAGGAGCTAGGACAAGTGTACTTGGTGCTTGTCATTAAAAACTTTTATCTCACTAAATATATTTTTAGTCAGAAGGTACCACCAACTCTTTTTGGCTCTGTTATCCACCTGTGAGATTCATTTTGCAGCTGTGACATAGCTCAATGTACCACTAACACTACTGAATTTGCCCTGTGCTACAAGAATTAAAAAGCTGCCCAGAAGGCTTCAGTTTTTAATCCATTGATGGTTGACTGCTGTGACCATCAGTTGTTTTTCAAACCACTAATCATTTCCTCCTGGTACCTGTCATGTTCTTCCTCGAGGTCCCAGCATGGACTGGGGGTGAGGAATGACCACTGCAGCTGTACTGTTGCCATTGGTAGTGAAGGAAGAAACTATCCTTGCAAGTTTTACGAAAGGTACCAGAGGATGGTCCTCCACTATGCTGCACAGAGGAGTCTCATCCCCAGTGGAGATCATCTGTTGAGCTTCTCCTTTTTAAAAAAAAAATATTCCTTGGGAGAGAAAAGTACAAGTCTAGACCTTTTTTTCCCCTCTCGTAAAGCACATTACGGGCTGGGTTTGGCAAAAATATTGTTCTGAGCATTACTGGCTGGGTTTAGCAAAAATATTGTTCTGAGAATGTAAGTCTCAGTGATGATTTTCTTCCTCAGAAGAGGAGGAAGAGAGAGACTTCTCTCTCTCATTTTATGATTCTCATTCTGAGGGACAGGATTTAGACTGGGACTGTCATTCTTATATTCCCTCTCTATATTGTGGAGACTCTTGACGCTGAGGAGAGCTTTTCCTCAAATTCCCCTCTTGAGGAGTGGTATTTTTCTAATACTGTTACCAAAATGAAGGAACTTTTTTTTTTCAGTGAGGAAAAACAAAAGATGTCTAACCTCAACAAAGATACGATTTATTACAGGTAGATTTTCCTCAACTTATACCTATTCCCCCTATTTTGCTAGCCTTTGAGGAAGCGTATTGGATGTCATGCACATTTCCTGACAGAACTCCATCTGCTCCTAAAAAGTCTGATAAGTTTTATAAAGTGCTCCAGTCCCATAAGTTTGTTTTTATTAACTGTAGGGCAGATTCTGTAGTAATTTCCTTGTCAAAATCATCTTCTTCTAAAATTCTGTCATCAGTCAGCCTTAATTCTTCTGACAAAATGGAGAGGTTTTGGATACATTTGGCTGAAAAAAAATTGTCTTTCTACCCTGGCCTTCAGAATTGTGATTTGTCAGATATAAATGTATAAGTTTTTGCTACCTCTTTATAATAACTTAAGGAGTTTAATTGCTGATCTCCCTCATTCATATACTAAATCTTCTGTGTTTCTGAGGTGTCTGCTGTCTTGGGTAATCAAACATTAATTCAGCTGTACTTATGAAAGTGTTGATGTTTCCGGAGATGCTGCTACTGACTCTCTCTTGAATATTTGCTTAATTGGTGTCAAAATTTACCAGAAGATGTTAAAACTGAAATGTGAATTGCTGTCTTAGATGATATTTGGACCTTTCCTCTGTGGAGATGAATAAAATATGTTATGAAAGAGGAAGATTAATGTGTGTGTGTGTGGGGGGGTGTACCCAGACTTTTCAAACCTCCTTTCCAAATTAGTACTGGAACTTTTTGTTTAGTTCTGGTACCTCTTTCAGAAAGCAGAACAAAGATTCCCAACAAGGCTCAAGCAAAAAAAAAAAACAGTGGTAGGCAGGTTCAAAGAAGAAAGTAGGACCATCCCCGAACCAAAAGCAACCCAGAAAATCAGATTGACTTTTTGCCCCCTTAGGATTTTCCCTTCCCCACCGTGGCAATCTTGTGAATCTGTCCAAGAGTTTAGGTCTTCTCTTTTCTTTGTGGCAGCAGATGACCTCAGAGAGTTGAGGTTTTGAAAGTCATTCTAAAAGGTTACAACTGGCAGTGGGAACCCCTTCCTCCTTTAAGAGATTCTTTCGCATCCTCCCAATCAGACTTGCCTTTTTCCTCTTTTCTGAATTAGATGATGTCTCAAGGGGGTAATAGTACCTATTCCACCAGAGGTAAGAGGGAAAGGATTTTTTCCAGGAATTTTTCTGGTAGCAAAGAAAGAAAGGACTTGGAGACTTGTTTACAGCTATTTTTACAGATGTTCTTCGTGTTTCATTGTTGCAGTCATTACATTTGGGTTATCTTCTTGCAGGTAGCCCTCGGTCGACCTAATTAACAAAGTCTTGGGTCCTTTGTCGGTTGCTGTCCCTTCTTCCATGATGTCAGGTCGTCAGGGGTATAAAACATGCAGTTGATGCCGTTACATCAGTCTTTCTTGCCGTGCGGTGCCAGAAGCAGAAGCAGTTCGCAAGTGCCGGTCGGCCGACTCCTGAAATTTTCTTTTTCGAGTTTCAGAATCGAAGTCTTCAACTAAAGCTAAGTACCCCATTGGGGAAACTTTTTCTTGCTCCTTACCAATGTCAGTAAAAGTTAATAATTGCATTACTTGTGGAAAGCAAATACCTCATAAAGATTTTTATTCATAGTGTATTCCTTGCCTAGGCCCTGACCATGATGTACCTTGCTGTCAGTTTTGCGCTTTATTTAATCAGCGCACTATCCGTCATCGGTATATTTTCGGCTCTCAATATTTTGGTTCTCTGTTTAATTATCCAGAAATGTTGTCGGTTAGCCATCCGACTACCGGGATTCTGAAAAAACGCAAAGATAAAGACAGAGACAGGTCGCCGAGGTCCAAAACTGCCGATGACACTTCTAAGCCAGTCGCCAGTTCGCCAGTACTCAGTGAGGCGCTTTCGTAGCCCCTGATACTTGCTACTTCTGATTTGCAGGCCTCTACTGAGACCCTTTCAGAGGTCCGGTATACCGCGAGATGCTTCAGCTATGGAACCCGCGGATGTCTCTACCTTGGATGGGTCCAGAGCCACAGTGCAGGCATTGGCTTCTGAGGGTGTAGTCAGGCCTACGGACTTGCATATTAAACCGACGCCTGCTTCTTTACTTAGGACTAAATCTCGATCCATTCCTAAAAAAACAATGCCCAGGCCACATGCTCAGGCTTCTATGCCTAAAAAACAAATTATAAGAATGGCTGAAGATCTAATAACTCTAATCCGGGGTAGACAACCCCACCCCCCTTCTAAGAGGCCTAGGACTGAAGTTGATTATGAATCTTCTGATCAGGATTCTGTTTTTTCTGATTCTTCTGATGATCTGGGGTTTGCCGTTATCTACTTATGAAGATTCTGATGCGGAGGATTCCATTCCCTCTGCTTCCCCTCCTGAGTATTTTTTTTTGGGGGGGGACCTTACATAATCTAAGGGAGCATTTCCATTGGGAAAGCCAAGATTTTTCTGATTCAGAAAATAGGCTTAGGGATTTCCTTCTCCTACCTCAGCATAGGTCTTTAGCTATTCCTCCTGTACTAGACATTGTTGATGTTGCTTTTTCGGAATCTATTTTGGCCCCTGATTCCCTGCCTCCTGCTCTCAGAAAACCTGACAGATACTACAGGGTCCCTGAGTCCCACAAGTTCCTTTTTAAAAATCCTATTGCAGATCCAGAGACTTTCATAGTGGCCCAAGGGCATTAAGGCTTCTACTGCTAAAAATCCTACCCTTCTGATAGACTCCAGGGCACTGGATAGATGGGGTAAGAAGGTTTACACTTCTGCAACCATGGCCATTAGGGCTTTAAACTGCCAGTTTCATATGTTAAAGTATCAGCAACATGTTATTGGACTGCTTAAACAGAAAATTATGTTGATTCCTGACTGTGTGGAAAATAAAGAATTACAGGATTTAATGAATTCTGCTGAACAAGTTGAAAGACATACTTTGCAATGTGGTTTTGATTCATTAGAGGCCTCTTGCAGGGCTGCTGTTACTGGGTCTGTGCTCAGAAGGCATGCTTGGCTTAAGGAGCAATCTTTGCCTGATCATGTTAAAGCTTAATTGTTGGATGCTTCTTTAAATCAGGATCGCCTGTTTGGCAACAAGGCTGTGGAAGTTCTTAAAAAGATGGAAGATAAAACTAAATCTATGCAAAGGTTTTTTACAAGTTCAGCCTCATAGATTTAGTAGACACTGGCCCTCTAAGAATTGGTCCTTTCCAGCCCCTTCCAGGTCTTCTCAAGCCAAACCCAGGCACAGCAAAAACACCAGGTTTCAGTCCCAGGGGACACACAGAACTAAGCAGTGGGGGGCCTCCACTTCCAAATCTGGGAATAATAAGACCCCCCCCATGGTAAACTGTCACAATGGCTTCCTTTTAAATTTTCCAAGCACTTATCAACTGACTGCCCCTTTGGGGGAAAGATTGCTCTTCATGCAAAGAATTGGGAACTTATTACCCAGGACAAATGGGTTTTAAATATAGTGTCCCAGGGATACAGATTTCACTTCCACACGTTGCCAACACCAAGCCGGTGGCCGGACCTACCCCCAAATCAGTGGGCAGAGGCCCAAAAACAAGTATTTTCTCTCTTAAGCATGGGGGCTATTCAACTGGTACCAGAAGAGGAAAAGGGACAAGGTTTCTACTCGAGACTTTTCCTGGTACCCAGAAAAGACAATTCATGGCGTCCTATCCTGGACCTGTCTACTCTAAACACCTTTTTGGAGATTCCAAAATTCAAGATGCTGACTCTTCATTTACTTCCTATGCTAGACAAAGATGCCTGGTTGACAACACTAGATATAAAAGAAGCATACCTGCACGTCCCAATCAGGGAATCTTGCAGAAGATACTTACGCTTCAAAGCAAGCTGCACGCATTATCAGTTCTCTGCACTGCCCTTTGGCTTATCTACTGCGCCCAGGGTATTCACAAAGAGCTTAGCTCCAGTTATTGCATTTTGCAGGCAAAGAAATATTCAAATATACCCATACCTGGACAATTGTCTAATTCAGGCAGAAAGCCAGGACATACTTTTGAATCATCTGGCCTTTGTACAAAGGGTTCTAACTTGTCTGGGGTACACCGTAAATGAAAAGAAATCACACCTGGTACCCTGTCAAAAAATTATATTACTGGTAGCAAGCTTGAGTACAACTTTCCAGATGGCTTACCTCACACCAGAGAAACAAATTAGTTTGACAACCTACTTCAAACAAGTGGCCACAAAAACCCTACTATCTGCAAGACAAATACTGCAAGCCTTGGGGTTCATGGCATCCTGCATTCTTCTAATTCCATATGCAAGACTGCATATGAGGAAGCTACAGTGGTATCTAAAAAGCCTATGGTGTCAACATTCTCAGGATCTAGAAACAATTATTCCTATCATACCTTGTCTATGGCTAGAGTTCCTTTGGTGGGCAGAGGCCTGCCACCAAAACAAGGGACTACCCTTCACACAACCCCCTGCCGCCCAAACCCTAACAACAGATGCATTAAACTATACATGGTGGGCTCACCTGGTAGGGAAGTGCATTCAGGGCAAATGGAACCCAAGTCAAATGCACCTGCATATCAATCAGAAAAAAATGTTAGCTGTACAGGACAACTAATGGTAAAGACGGACAACACCACTGTTATGTGGTACATAAACAAGCAGGGGGGGTATACATTCTTACCCCCTCTGCAGGGTAGCCATGGCATTGTAGAACACAGCCTTGAGCTACCAAGTGCAGCTACAAGCTCAATTCCTGCTAGGAAAATGAAATACACTGGCAGATGGACTAAGCAGAAACCTCATGGACCCACACGAGTGGAAACTGGAACCAAGGATTTTCAACATGTTGACAAGCAAATGGGGGAGCCCAGATATAGACCTGTTTGCCTCTCCCCAGAACTACCAATTGGACAAATTTTGCACAAGGACTCCCCACAAACAAGCCTGGAAAGTAGATGCTCTGTCCTTCAGCTGGAAAAACCTATCAGTCTATGCCTTCCCCCTCTGCCTCTGCTCTCCAAAGTACTACAAAAAATCAAACAGGACAAACCAAGGATGATTTTGATTGCTCCAGACTGGCCGCACCAACACTGGTACCCCCTCCTTAGCAGTGTGTCATGGTTATCCCCATGGCACCTGCCTCAGACTCCTTCCCTGTTGTCTCAGCAAGAAAACCAGATTCTGCACCATCAGCTTCTAACACAGTGGACCTTGCAGCCTGGCTAATTACATAATCTCTCCTTTACCATCCCTCAGTAAACCTGTGATTGATATCATTTTAGAGGCAAGGAGGCCTAGTACTAGAAAATCTTATGCTGAAAAATGGAAAAGATTCTGTGCCTGGAACCAGTCTTAAAGGATGAGCACAGCAGCACCCAGTTTACCTCAGATTTTACAATACTTAACTGAGATGCTTCACAAGGGCCTTTGTCCTCCATTAAAATCCACGCCTCAGCCATTTCAGCTCATTATAACACAGAACCTCCCCTCTTCTCTCATCCACTGCTCAAGCAGTTCCTCAGAGGTGCCAAAATTTGAGACCACCCAGGAGCGCTCTAACCTCAGCCTGGGACCTTAACTTTGTCGTGGAGAAACTCACTCTACCTCCTTTCGAGCCAGCTGCTACTGCAGACTTAAAATTTCTTTCTTGGAAAACCTATTTCCTTTTAGCAATCACTTCAGCTAGAAGGGTATCTGAATTCCAGACCCTTATGGCAGTGGAGCCTTTCATCATCTTTCATGTGGACAGGGTGTCCCTCAGAACCAATCCATCCTTCATTCCCAAGGTGGTATCCAGTGCGGCCCTTAATCAGTCTATTCATTTGCCAACCTTCTTTCCCAATCCACAGAATAAAGGGGAATGGATACTGCATTCTTTAGATGTGCACAGACAAGTCAGATTCTACTTCGACAGGACTAAACCTCAAAGGAAGTCTGAACAGCTGCTGGTGGCATTTGCTGCAGGGGCAGAGGGGAAGGCTATTTCAAAGCAAACCATTTCTAAATGGATAAGCCATTGCATTCATTTCTGCTATAAGCACCATGAAAAACCTATCCCCCAGTGGATCAGACCTCACTCCACCAGGGCTACATCTACGTCTACAGCCTTTCTCAGAGGCGTCCCTACCAGGGACATTCTAGAAGCTGCTACCTGGAGTTCTGTACATATTTTCACCAAGCATTATCATTTGCCAATTTTCTCTAAATCCAGAGCTGGCTTTGCCACTGCAGTCTTGCAGGGCCTTATAGCTGGCCCTAATGCTATCTAAATAACTCCTCCCAACCATAGATTTGGGAGTCTACCCAAATGTAATGACTGCAACAGTGAAACATGAAGAACATAGTACAGTTGTGTACACTTACCATAAATGTAGATGTTAGAGTATATTCACTGTTGCAGTCCTGGTTACCCACCCTCCAGCCCCCTAACTTCTTTTGGCTATATCTCTACTTTCTTTTACCATGCTTAAAAGCCTTTCTGGTGTATTTGCTTTTTTGTTGGAGGTATACCATTGTGCTTCTATATTTAATTGCTTTCCATTAGGGGAGCACCTGACATCTGGGGCAAGAAAAACTGATGTAATGGCGTCGGCTGCATGTTTTATACCCCTGACGTCATGGAAGAAGGGACAGCAACCGATGCAGGACCCAAGACTTTGTTAATCAGGCCGACTGAGGGCTACCTGCAAGCAGATAACACAAATATAATGACTGCAACAGTGAATACACTTGAACATCTACATTTATGGTAAGTGTACACAACTGTACTTTTCTGTTATCCCTCATTCCTTCCAGTTTTTTTATGGTATTTTATTTAAAAGATGCTTACCATCACATTCCAATCAACAGCAGTTAGCTTTTGCATTTCTCTGTGTCTGGCTTGCATTTTAGTTTATTGTTTTGCCCTTCAGTTTATCTACAGCACCAACAGTGTTTACAAAGTGTCTGGTTCATGTAATAGTGCATTGCAGGTTGCAGAGCATTTGCATTTCCCTTATTTAGGCAATTGTCTGATTTTGCAGATTCTTTCACAACTTGTCAGGAATCTAGGGGAGTGAATGTATTTCTTAACTTGGTATTTCAAGTTAGAGCAAAATCTTCTCTCATTCCATCTTAGTAGATATTTTTCTAGCTTGTCTTCTAGATGCAACACTTATGATGACATTTCTTCATCAAGACAAATAGGTAAGTTAGAAGTGAAAATTTCTGATATTTTCAAACCTTCCTTTGACATCTGCCAGCAAATATCTCGGAATTCTAGGGTTAATGAGAACCAGCGAAAGATACAATGGTTTGTCAAAACAGTTTGGGCTTAACACCAGCACTCTTTATCATTTAAAATTCCACTGCTGGAGTTTGGGAAAAGGGAGTTAAATTGGTGGGCGAATCAGCTGTCTCTCTGCCATGGTCTTCCCTTTTCCCTGCTAGCCCCCTCTCAGTCAGTTGCAACAGATGTCTCAGACGTTGCTTGAGATGCTGTGTTCCAGGGGAGTGAAAGTACAGGGTCTTTGGAACAAGCACGAAAAGTTAAAGCATATAAATGTCAAGGAAGTGAATGCTCTTGTGACACTGCCAGCCCAGCTATCTGGAATTTTTTAAATAGTCATATGTCATTTGTGAATATTAATATGATTCATATGCTTGTCTTACAGATGTAAGAAAATTATGTGTTGTGTGCATATTAAACTACTGGTGCAGAAGTGTTTGTAAAGTACTGAACTAAAATGTAACCACAGTGTACCCTACTGGAAAAGAACAGAAATGTATATAAACTATATACCTGTGCAAATGCATGTTTTAATAGTAGCAGGTGGAACTTAGAGTTAATTTGCAAAATTTCAAGAAAATTAGTTGAAATTAAAAGCATTTTACGATATGTATAAAAGTTAGTTAATGCAGAAAGGAGACAGGATGTCTAGAGCTAGAAATTTTTTTCTGTTGTCTTGGAGAAAAGTAATTGCTTTGTTTAAAATGTGAAGTGTTTGTATTGCTCTATGACTTCCTAGCAGCTGCACAATTCTGAGAGAGACATATTTTTGACACAGAGGTGTTAAATTCTAAGCATCTGTTTAGCCTGGGAACTGAAGTCAGTTGACAGAGTAATGCCATCCAAGCTAACCCAGCAGAAATGTTGATAATTAATTTAAGAACTCTCTCAGAGAAAGACTGTGCATTTTGTATCTTGTCTTGGACCTAGTAACATCCATTCAGCAGTTATCTGCATTTGCCTTGTTCTGTAAGTAAGGCTAGGGTACAGTAATTTATTTTAGATATAGTTAGGAATATAGTAAAGATTAGTTTGGATGTTTTCTATATTTATTTCAGACTGTTATTTTAACATATTTCCTGTGATTCTGAACTCTGTATTTACTGTGTTGTTTGAGTATTGTCTTATTCTTTTATTAGTTATTAAATATATTTAAACGTTTAACTGTGGCTGGTTTGTTTTGAGATATTTAAGCTCTTAGCGTACTTGCATGTCTATTTGGTGACACTGTATAGGCCACTTCAGTAGCCTTGCTCTTGGTCACACTTAGAGTTTGGATAATAGTAACATTACACAGTAGGATTGGGCATCCTTTGTAAGGGCCTTAGGGTAGCTGATAAGTAGTGGTGGGTGGCAGTGATAACTACCTTATAGTCTGGGCAGAAGGGGGCATAGCTAGTAAGTTTGTGCCAGCCATCCCCAGGAGTGTGTGTGTGTGTTTGTATATAAATCAAATCTTCAAGTGTGTGTGTGTGTCAGCTACTTGGGCAGGGACACAAAGCACTGGTTGGACAGTGAGGGTGCTGGAGGTTTTGGGTTGACCACTCTGCTGAGATCTTAACGCTATAGCTGTGCCAGTGGGGAGTCTTATTGGGGATGTGGAAAAAAAGGCAGAAACCAGCCCCAGAGTGACTGTAATCTCTGTGTGCTCTTAAGGGAAATTGTACTTTACTGTGTGTGTTCTTGTTATCCTCCCAATTTGTATGTCCCTCACTGGTGTCAGTGGTGAGGATTGAGGCTCCTTGATTACTGGGCCAGTGCAGGGGTGCCACAGCTCTAACAAAAGCTCTTGCACTACTGTCCCTCTGTTAGCTGTCACAAACAGCACCACTCTGATTTCTTATATAAACAAACCAGGGAGGACCAGGTCCTTCCTCATTTGCAGATTAGCTGTAGTAACATCTGATCCAGTAACTCAGTTAATTTTGTCCCTTCAGGCTACATACATACCATCAGACCAACACATTGTGGCAAACAGGCTGAACAGGACCAGGATAGAACCTCAGGAAAGTAAGTTGCCCTCTGGGATCTTCCAAGAATTGATCTGTCTGTGGGAACTCCTCAAGATATCTGTTTGTCTCTGGTCAGAAGAGACAGACAGATAAAGAAATTATTTTTCAGGACTTCTTGCAAGCAGGCATGGAAGACAGATATCTCTTCATACCCATTCAGAGGAATGTTCCTTTGCACTTTTCCACCCTTTCTTTTCATAAACAGTGTCCTTCTAAAGATTCATAAGTATTCACCAAAGGTAATTGTGGTGACCCCCATTTGGCCCAGGCAACAGTAATTCTCACTTCTTTTGAAAATTGCCAGGGCCAATTACTTGGGGATATTTAGGAAAGGGAATGACCAAACTACATGGAAATAAATGGAATCTGTGGGAGCAATGCATGCAAAATAATATTCAGGAGTGAAATTACAGGGAAGGCAGGATTTGAGCAATCTAAGTAATGTTAAATTGAATAATAATTTAAACCACATGTATACAGTGGATATAAAAAGTGCACACCCCTGTTAAAATGCCAGTTTTTTGTGATATAAAAAATGAGACTGCAATAAATCATTTCAAAACTTTTCCCATCTTTAATGTAGCCTATAACCTGTACAATTCAATTAAAAAACAAACAAATCTGTTAGGGGAAA